>NC_083387.1:95000-382500 GCF_031755915.1 Ziziphus jujuba
TCAATATTTGAGTTTCTGGAGAATTATTTTTGCTGCTGGATATTTGGAATTTTGGGTGCTTAAATTATTTGGATTAAAAATAGTTAAAGGATTTGATACAAAACTTGAATTACAAAGAACAACAACCAACAACTTTTCTATATTTTTGTTCTCTTTGATTCTTGTTCGTATTTGAATTTCTTTTTCTAGAATTTTATTCTTGAATCCTTAATCTCGTACGATCTGGTCCAGTTCTTCAAAATTCCAAAGTTTTCTCATTAATTTGCTTTATTTTGCCTAGAAAAGCCAAAAACTAGATTTTGTTGAGTTCTTTCGGTATTGCCTACTTTTTGCTACTGTTTTGTTGATAAGTTAAATTAAGACATACTTGTGATCTAATTGCTGTTTTGTGGGTGTTTTAATTAGAACTTTGAGATAATTCATTGAGTGGAAAAAGGCATGAGTGTGTGAGATTAAAAGAGGGTAAAAGCCGAAACTAGTGTAAAAACACAAATATCAAAACCTTGATTGAGTGAAACACGTGAGGGAGTGCCTTTTAGTGAGAATTTATTTTATTTTGGATTATTTATACTAACATGGCAGATTCATGGGTGAGGAGAGGAGCTCCACCTTTGAGAATTAATGAAGAGGAGTCCGTAGGATTTAAAGGTGATTTCCCAGCTACGGGGAGTGGTGAGCAAATGGACATGAGGGCTATATTGGAGCAATTACAGCGGATGAATGCCCAATTTGACCATTTAAATCAAAAGATGGACAGATTAGAAACATCCCAAGGAGTACCTAATATAAGGATAGATGCTCATGGAGGTCCAGGTCGAGGAGGTCGAGGGCTACCAAGAGAGGAATTCGGGGGAAGTAACTATGAAGATGACTTGGATGAGGGGTTTGATGAAATTTTTGAACCTCAAGAAAGGTTAATCCATGGGAGACCAGCAAGGAATGAAGATGATGATCTTGGCAACATCAAAGTAAACATCCCACCATTCATGAGTAAAAGTGATCCGGAAGCATATTTGGAATGGGAAGAGAGAATGGAGATGATTTTTGATTGTCATCATTATTCAGAGGTCAAGAAGGTGAAGATGGCAACAATGGAGTTTGGCCATTATGCAGTCCAATGGTGGACCAATGAGCAAAACACCGGAAGGAGAGTTGGTGATGACTTGATCACTACATGGCGCCAAATGAAGGGAGCCGTGAGGAAGCGGTTCGTACCATCACATTATCATAGCTTGCTGCATCAAAGGCTTCAATCCCTATCTCAAGGAAGTATGTCCGTGGAGGATTATTACAAGGAGATGGAGATGCTTATGATGAGATTGAACTTGAATGAGGATAGGGAAGCAACCATGGCAAGGTTTCTTGGTGGTTTGAATCGTGAAATAGCCAATCAACTAGAATTGCAACAATATGTGGAATTGGAGGAGATGTTACATGTGGCTATTAAATTGGAGCATCAATTCAAGAGGAGGTGATGTGATTCCGCCCGAGCCCGCTCAACCGATAACCCGCTGGGGTGCTGACTCGACACGGATGAAGACTAGGCCAATCCCAAGAGCTCAAATTAAGAGATTTAAGGACAACCTGGAAGTATTTATACAGGGGGTAATCAATCTCAACAGAGCTTGTCCATACATGAAGATACAAAGCCTCTTCTAAGCATCCAAGTGGTGGAAGCTGATACGGACCCGGGTGACGGTTTTGGTACATTTTTGGAGTCCGAGAACCATGAAATGGTTCCAATGCTTTATGGGTTCAAAACATATGCCTAAGAGGTCATGGAATCAAGTTAAAGCAGCCTCAAATGCAATCAAAAAGGGCTTGTACGGACAGCTTCAACAATTTGGCCGAATTTGCTGTATTGCTTGCTGGCTTTACTGTATTTTACTGTATTAGCCTTTTCATATTTTTCCAAGCATGGGCAACGTGTGGGCCTTCATATTCAGTTTATTTGGCATCCTACAAACCATCTAGAAGCTGATTTGGAGCTCAATTTGGTCAAAGATTCGTCAAAGTCAACTTAGTCAAAAAGCTAGTATTATAGTTTCCTAATTTGATTCTACTTTTTGTTTTAGGAAATTACCATTACTTTTTAGTTTTTATTTATTTATTTTCTGGAAAAATAAGTTTAGGAAAGTTATTATTTTATTATTTTCATTGTAAATTAATTAATTCCTAATTCAAAATAAAGGAATTAATTAATCCAAATTAGATTAGGAAAGGAGTGAGAATTTCGGCCACCATAGAACTCTTTATTGTGTGGCCTGTTTTACCTAGGGTTTTTAGGGTTTACTTTGTTTCTTTCAAACCCTATTTAAAGGCTTATTTTTCAATATGAATACAACTTTGATTTGATAAAGAAAATACTTGTGAGATTGATTATCTCTTTGTTCTTTGAGAACACCTAAAACACCATTAGAGAATTGGTTGTTTTAGCTTGACTTATCAATAGGTTTTCCATCCCCTATTGTGGCGTCTACATTATACCAAGGTTTCTAACCACAGGTTGGTTAGGGGTTGAGGTCAATTCCATTAGAACTTGAACTTAATTAAGATCCGGGCTAATATAATACGGGTTTAGGAGCAGGTCTTCCTAGGTTCGTATCATTTGGTATCAGAGCTAAATTTTGTTCAGGTTTGATCTATCCTTATTTGTTTTATATGTTTTGTGTTATTCTGCAATTTTAGCATTAGGTTAAGGTTGCATCCATCCCATACACGTTCTGCATCTTAAAAAAAAAAAAAAATCATTCCTAGTTGAATTAGGTCTCCTAGTTTTATCGTATTTTTGCTTCTTAGTTTGTTGGTTGTTCTTCATCACTGTTCTTGTTAATTTTGGTTTTTGTTGAATTTTCTTTGCTGTTTTAGTCTTAAATATTTGCATTCATATATTTAAAAATAAAAAAATAAACAGATTGCGGCAACATTTAAAAAAAAAAAAAAACTGCACATTTGTGTTTATTTGGAGGTCAAGGGTTTGGTGTTTGTTTTGGAGTTGGAATTGTAATTTTGGTAATTATTCTTGCTACTTCAGTTGTTTATGTTCTGTGAGTGAAAAAAAAAAAAAGAAGAGGTAAAGCCGAATAGAAAAAAAAAAAGAAAAAGAAAAATATTTCGGTTTGTTGGAGTTTGATTTGTTTGCTGGAAATCTGTTGGAGCTGCTGGTTTTTTTTTTTTAATTATTGATTCAATATTTGAGTTGTTGGGAAATTATTTTTGCTGCTGGATATTTGGATTTTGGGTGCTTAAATTATTTGGATTAAAATTAGTTAAAGGAATTGATACAAAACTTGAATTACAAAGAACAACAACCAACAACTTTTCTATATTTTTGTTCTCTTTGATTCTTGTTCATATTTGAATTTCTTTTTCTGGAATTTTATTCTTGAACTCATAAACCACTACCATCTGGTGCAGTTTTCAAAATTTCCAACGTTTTCCCATTATTTTGTTTTTTCTTGTCTAGAAAGCCGAAAAATTAGGATTTGTTGGATTCTTTCGGTATTGCCTACTTTTTGCTTCTGTTTTGTTGATAAGTTTAATTAAAACATACTAGTGATCTAATTGCTGTTTTGTGGGTGTTTTAATTAGAACTTTGAGATAATTCATTGAGTGGAAAAAGGCAAGAGTGTTGAGCTTAAAAGAGGGTAAAAAGCCGAAACAAGTGTGCAAACACGAGTGTCGAGTTCTCATTTGAGTGAAACACGTAAGGGAGTGAAATTGTAAGGTCCTACTTTATTTCTATTGCATTATTATACTAACATGACATAATCAAAAATGAGGAGAGGGGAGCCACCCTTGAGGATCAATGAAGAGGAGTCCGTAGCATTCCATGGCGATGCCCGAGCTACCGAGAGTGGAGACCAAGTGGACATGAGAGCTGTTTTGGAGTCAATACAGCGGGTTAGTGCTCAAGTTGAGCATGTGAATCAAAGGATGGGAAGGCTAGAAGTTTCCCAAGGAATTCCGAACACAAGAAATAGGCAAGAATTCCATGGAGGACGAGGCCGAGGATGAGGAGGTCGCGAGAGACCGAGAGAGGAATTTGATAAGGAGCCATTCGGTCGAGACTTTGAGGAAGGTATGGACGAAACTTTTGCTGTCCAAGATAAAGCTGGCCATGGAAGATATAGGAGGGAAGAAACAGATGACAATCTTAGCAATATCAAGATCAACATCCCACCATTCATGGGAAAAACTGACCCCGAAGCATATTTGGAGTGGGAAGAAAAGATGGAGATGATATTTGACCGCCATAATTATTCAGAGGCTAAGAAGGTGAAATTGGCAGCAATGGAGTTTGGCCATTATGCACTCCAATGGTGGGCCAATGAGCAAAACACCCAAAGGAGAGTTGGTGATGACTTGATTACTACATGGCGACAAATGAAAGGAGCCATGCGGAAGCGATTCGTACCATCACACTATCATAGGTTGCTGCATCAAAGACTTCAATCTTTATCTCAAGGACATGGAACCGTGGAGGATTATTACAAGGAGATGGAGATGCTTATGATGAGATTGAACTTTAATGAAGATAGGGAAGCAACCATGGCAAGGTTTCTTGGTGGTTTGAATCGTGAAATAGCCAATCAACTAGAATTGCAACAATATGTGGAATTGGAGGAGATGTTGCATGGGACTATTAAATTAGAGCGTCAATTCAAGAGGAGGGGTGTAAGATCATGGTTTGTAGGTGTTTCCAACAGTGGAAGGTCCAATTCAAGTGGCTGGAGGAACAATCCCATCTATGAAAGCAAGCCAAAGCCAAAAGTCGAAGAAGAAAGTTTAAATTGGCCAAGGAAGGAGACTAGAATCAAATCTGTCCAAGCACCAAAGAATGAGGTAAAATTAGATCCTAAACCTTCTAGAGCTCATGATGTTGTGTGTTTTAAGTGCCAGGGAGGAGGACACATTGATAGCCAATGCCTGAATAGAAGAATCATGGTGTTAAAGGGCAATGATGAGCGAGAATCGAAAAGTGAAGAAAGTGAGGATGAAGCCAAGCAAGAGGAGGAGGAATTGGAGGATGAACCCGAAACCTTGCAAGCATCCAATGCTGAATTAAACTTGCTTTCTAGGAGAGTGCTTGCTGAATACAAAGATGAGGATGAAATTCAAAGAGAGAACATCTTCCACACCCGATGTGTAATTCGAGGTAAGATTTGTAGTATGATTATTGATAGTGGAAGTTGTACAAATGTAATTAGTAACATTGTAGTTGATAAATTAGGCTTAATAACTATTAAACATCCAGAACCTTATAGATTACAATGGCTTAATGATAGTGGTGAAATAAAAGTGACTAAACAAGCCAAAGTAAAATTTAATATAGGTAGATGTGAGGATGTAGTTTTATGTGATGTTGTACCCATGATTACTGGACATATACTATTAGGTAGACCATGGCAATTTGATAAAGATGCTACTCATTTTGGTCGAGAAAATAGTATTGTTTTCAGGTTTGAAGGGAAGAAGGTCAATCTGGAACCATTATCTCCTAAAGAGGTTTACAAAGACCAATTACAAATGCAACAAAGGAGAGAAGCCGAAAAGCTCAAGGAAAAAGCAAGTATGCCACCAACGGCTTCACCATCCTTTCAAGAAGGTAAGAATGAGGTTGCTGATCAAGGTAAGGTTTCTAAGACTCATATTGACTGGAAAGATCAAGGAAAAACCGAAAGAGAGGGGAAAGAAAGTGGCAAACCCGAGAGCTTGGAGAAGGAAGAGAAATCTGAAGGTTTGTGCCAATCCAAGGGGAAAAAAAGAAAGAAAGAAAAGAAAGGTTAAGTAGCAACTTTTATTTGAGTTTAAGGGATATTAATAAGGTTATTTAGTGTAAGAAACCTTTGCTGGTCATGACTTATAAAGAAAATTATTTTAATGATCAAACTAACATTGAAGAACTTGAATTGCCAAGTTCAATGATTTCTCTTTTGAAGGAATTTGGAGATGTCTTCCCAAATGAAATTCCAATTGGACTACCATCCAATCAAGAGGGAAAAGGTGAGCTTGCTGTCTGAGGTAAGTCTTCTAATACTCAGGTTGTGTGGAAAAATTTTAGTAAAACCAAGAGTGAGAAATTTGGTGCAAAAGCCGAGAGTGAGGAAGATGAGATGGCATTGAGTGAGAAAGGAAAAGGAAGACAAGAAAGGAAGAATATAAATTGTTATCTTAGCTTTGGTGATGTTAATAAGGTAATTATGAATAAGAAATCATTGCTGACCATGAAGTTTAAAGATACTTATTTAAAGATGTCTTTATTGCATAGAACTTTATCTGCATTGTTGAGAGCTTTACTTAGTGGCAATTTGAAAATTTAGGAAATATTGTTTGCTAACTTTAAAAAGTGTAATGTTTACCATAATGAGCATGTATTTCTAGATTTTGTTGTAATAGTGTTTGACCCAGGAGAATTGGTTTGGTTGCACTTACGAAAGGAAAGGTTTCCTAAACAAAGAAAGTCAAAGCTCATGCCGCCTATGGATGGACATTTTCAAGTTTTGGAGCAGAATAACAAGAATGCCTACAAGCTTGATTTACCGGGTGAGTATAACATGAGTGCTGCATTTAATGTTGCTGATTTAACTCCTTTTGCTGCAGGTGATGATCTTGATTTGAGGATAAATCCTTTTCAAGAGGAGGGGAATGATGTGATTCCGCCCGAGCCCGCTCAACCGATAACCCGCTGGCGTGCTGACTCGACACGGATGAAGACTAGGCCAATCACAAGAGCTCAAATTAAGAGATTTAAGGACAACCTGGAAGTATTTATACAGGGGGTAATCAATTTCAACAGAGCTTGTCCATACTTGAAGATACAAAGCCTATTTTAAGCATCCAAGTGGTGGAAGCCGATACGGACCCGGGTGACAGTTTTGGTACATATTTGGAGTCTGAGAAGCATGAAATGGTTCCAATGCTTTATGGGTTCAATACATATGCCTAAGAGGTCATGGAATCAAGTTAAAGCAGCCTCAAATGCAATCAAAAAGGGCTTGTACGGACAGCTTCAACAATTTGACCGAATTTGCTGTATTGCTTGCTAGCTTTACTGTATTTTACTGTATTAGCCTTTTCTTATTTTTCCAAGCATGGGTAACGTGTGGGCCTTCATATTCAGTTTATTTGGCATCCGACAAAGCATCTAGAAGCTGATTTGGAGCTCAATTTGGTCAAAGATTCGTCAAAGTCAACTTAGTCAAAAAGCTAGTATTATAGTTTCCTAATTTGATTCTACTTTTTGTTTTAGGAAATTACCATTACTTTTTAGTTTTTATTTATTTATTTTCTGGAAAAATAAGTTTAGGAAAGTTATTATTTTATTATTTTCATTGTAAATTAATTAATTCCTAATTCAAAATAAAGGAATTAATTAATCCAAATTAGATTAGGAAAGGAGTGAGAATTTCGGCCACCATAGAACTCTTTATTGTGTGGCCTGTTTTACCTAGGGTTTTTAGGGTTTACTTTGTTTCTTTCAAACCCTATTTAAAGGCTTATTTTTCAATATGAATACAACTTTGATTTGATAAAGAAAATACTTGTGAGATTGATTATCTCTTTGTTCTTTGAGAACACCTAAAACACCATTAGAGAATTGGTTGTTTTAGCTTGACTTATCAATAGGTTTTCCATCCCCTATTGTGGCGTCTACATTATACCAAGGTTTCTAACCACAGGTTGGTTAGGGGTTGAGGTCAATTCCATTAGAACTTGAACTTAATTAAGATCCGGGTTAATATAATGATTGTTGTTGAAAGGTAATTGCGAACTAGAATCTGAAGGTGAAGAAAGTGATGCTGAAACTGAAACTGAAGATCGAGAAGTCGGAGATGATGAGCATGAGGAACCCGAAACACTCCAACCTTCAAGGGATGACTTGAGCTTGGTTGCAAGGAAGGTCCTTACTGTATACAAAGATGAGGAACAAATTCAAAAAGAAAACATCTTCCACACCCGATGCGAAATTCAAGGTAACATATGTAGTATGATTATAGATAGTGGAAGTTATGCAAATGTAATTAGTAGCATGGTAGTTGATAACTTAGGCCTAACAACTATTAAACATCCAGAACCATATAGATTACAATGGCTAAATGATAGTGGTGAGATAAAAGTAAACAAACAAGCCAAAGTAAAATTTAATATAGGTAGATATGAGGATGTAGTTTTATGTGATATTGTACCCATGATTGCTGGACATATACTATTAGGTAGGCCATGGCAATTTAATAAGATGCTACTCATTTTGGTCGAGAAAATAGTATTGTTTTTAGGTTTAAAGGGAAGAAGGTCAAGCTGGAACCATTATCTCCTAAAGAGGTTCACAAAGACCAAGTACAAATGCAACAAAGGAGAGAAGCCGAAAAGCTCAAGGAAAAAGCAAGTATGGTGTTGAAATGTGGTGATCTTGCCACAATGTGCAAGGTAGTTCGGTTACACTTGCACTCTTTGTTTTGCAACATCAAAGACCAAACATTGTTTATGTTTATGCATTTTATTTTATCTTGTAATGTTCAAGAACAATATCCTTTTTGTAATGCCCTAAGCTCATTATCTAGCTTAAGGGCTTTTTTGTCTAGTTACTGGAATTGTATTTCCAGCAACATAAGTGCACTTCCTTGGATGCCGTTTGAAGTAGGTTTGGTATTTGGATCTGAATTTGGATATGATAAACTAGATATGCAGAGGAAGCAGCAGCAAAAAGAATGGCCCAATTTGGAGCTGGGAAGGTTGAGTTAAGCCCAAAACAATCTGACCCTTGTGCAGTGTTGTTGCCCAGAAAACTGGGCAAAACTGCCTCGGGTTTGGTTACTTTTGAATGGGTAAATGAACTTTGTTTTATCTGGTTTTTGTGTAGAACATAGTTTAATATTCAAAAAGACTTCCCTCCAATTTTCAAGTCAAATGGAGCTGGTTTTCAAATTCAAATGCCTTAGACAAGCTGAACTGCCCATTAAAGAAGGTTTCTTGCATGCCCAGCACATTGATTAGAGTTAGTTGATGTAGTTTGGCTTGGTTGGTTACTTTTAATGCTTTTGTATGTATTGCTCAATATGGAAGCATGCCTTATTGTCTTTTCGATGTATTTAAAAGTATGAAAATTGTAATGAAAAACGTTGAGAAAGAAAATATTCAAAAACAGATTTTGAAAAACAACATTTTTGGCTCTCTCTCTTTCAACTACTACATTTTTGGTTTCTTCTTCTTCCCAAAAGCTAAAAACCTTCTCAAGAACCCTAAACCTCCATTAAAACCAGAAAAAAAACCTAAACAAACCCAAAAAAAAAAACAAAATCAAGAACCAAGAACCAACAACAATCATTCTTGACTAACACCTTGAATGATTGTGCTCTAGGGTACAACAACATAAACCTACACCAAATTCCATCATATGCCACCAACGGTTTCACCATCTTTTCAAGAAGGTAAGAATGAGGTTGCTGACCAAGGTAAGGTTTCTAAGACTCATATTGAGTGGAAAGATCAAGGAAAAACTGAAAGAGAGGGGAAAGAAAATGGCAAACTCGAGAGCTTGGAGAAGGAAGGGAAATCTGAAGGTTTGCGCCAATCCAAGGGGGAAAAAAAAAAGAAAGAAAAGAAAGGTCAAGTAGCAACTTTTATTTGAGTTTAGGGGATATTAGTAAGGTTATTGAGTGTAAGAAATCTTTGCTGGTCATGATTTATAAGGAAAATTATTTTAATGATCAAACTAACTTTGAGGAACTTGAATTGCCAAGTTCAATGATTTCTCTTTTGAAGGAATTTGGAGATGTCTTCCCAAATGAAATTCCAAGCGGACTACCACCTATTCGAGGGATAGAGCATCAAATTGAACTTGTTCCAGGGGCTTCCATACCAAATAGACCAGCTTATAGGAGCAATCCCGAAGAAACAAAGGAGCTGCAAAAACAGGTAAGTGACTTACTTGACAAAGGTTATATTCGTGATAGTTTAAGTCCATGTGGTGTACCTGTTTTGTTACTGCTAAAAAAAGATGGTACATGGAGAATGTGTGTTGATTGTAGGGCTATAAATAACATTACCATCAAATATAGACATCCCATTCCTAGATTAGATGATATGCCTGATGAGTTGCATGGTGCTTGCATGTTTACAAAAATTGATCTTAGGAGTGGTTATCATCAAATTAGGATTAAAGAAGGTGATGAATGGAAAACCGCATTCAAAACTAAATAAGGGTTGTATGAATGGTTAGTTATGCCTTTTGGATTATCCAATGCACCTAGTACTTTCATGAGGCTTATGAATCATGTAATGCGTCCATTTATTGGTAAATTTGTGGTTGTTTATTTTGATGACATTCTAATATATAGCTGAAATTTGGATGACCATGTGGATCAACTTAGGCAAGTTTTGCAAGTTCTTAGAAAGGAAAGATTGTTTGCTAACATTAAAAAATGTGATTTTTGCAAAGATGAGCTTGTGTTTCTAGGATTTGTAGTAAGTGCTGCAGGAATCAAAGTTGACCAAGCCAAGGTGCAAGCAATTCAAGAGTGGCCGGTTCCTACTTCTATCACCCAAGTGAGGCTTTTATAGAAGATTTGTCAAGGATTTTAGTACCATAGCAGCACCATTGAATGAAGTCGTCAAGAAGAATGTCGACTTTAAATGGGGGGAAGTACAAGAAAAGTCTTTTAATTTGTTGAAAGAAAAATTGTGTAATGCACCTTTATTAGTTTTGCCAAAATTTTATAAGACTTTTGAAATTGAGTGTGATGCTTCGGGTGTAGGTATTGGAGCCGTCTTAATGCAAGAAGGAAGACCCATAGCCTACTTTAGTGAAAAATTAAATGGAGCTGCCCTAAACTACCCGACTTATGACAAGGAGATGTATGCTTTGGTGAGGGCTTTGGATGGTGAGGGTTTTGGAGATGTGGCAGTATTATCTCATGCTAAAGGAGTTTGTTATTCATACGGATCATGAGTCTTTGAAGCATATCAAGGGTCAAGGAAAGTTCAACCGAAGGCATGCCAAGTGGATTGAATTTATTGAAACCTTTCCATATGTGATCCGCTACAATAAAGGTAAGGAAAATGTGGTTGCCAATGCATTATCCCGAAGGTATGTACTCTTTTATACCTTAGATGCTAGATTGCTTGGATTTGAACAATTGAAAGAACTGATGGAATTTGGTGCAGGTTTATGTTGTTGTACCCTGGAGCACATCATTCAAGGTGTTAGTCAAGAATAATTGTTGTTGGTTCTTGGTTCTTGATTTTGATTTTTTTTTGTGTTTGTTAAGGTTTTGTTTCTGTTTTTAATGGAGGTTTGGGGTTCTTGAGAAGGTTGTTAGCTTTTGGGAAGAAGAAGAAAAAAAATGTAGTAGTTGAGAGAGAGTGAGAGAGAGAGCCGAAATTGTTGTTTTTCAAAATTTATTTATTTATTTTCTTGAATATTACTTCCACTATTTTCATTACAATTTTCATACTTTTAAATACATCAAAAAGGTAATAAGACATGCTTCCATATTGAGCAATAAATACAAAAGCATTAAAAGTAACCAACCAAGCCAAACTACCTCAATTAACTCTAATCAATGTGCTGGGCATGCAAGAAACCTTCTTTAATGGGCAGTTCGGCTTGTCTAAGGCATTTGAATTTGAAAACCAGCTCCATTTGACTTGAAAATTGGAGGGAATCCTTTTTGAATATTAAACTATGTTCTAGCAAAAAAACAAGATAAAACAAAGTCCATTTTCCCATTCAAAAATAATCAAACCAGAGGCAGTTTTGCCCAATTTTCAGGGCAACAAAACTGCACAAGGGTCAGATTGTTTAGGGCTTAACTTAGCCTTCCGAGCTCCAAATTGGGCCATTATTTTTTATGCTGCTTCCTCTACATTTCTATCTTATTATATCCAAAATTCAGGTCCAAATCCCAATCCTTCTTCAAACGGTATCCAAGGAAGTGGACTTATGTTGCTGGAAATACAATTCCAGCAACTAGACAAAAAGACCCTAAGCTTTAGTTAATGAGCTTAGGGCATTACAAAAAGGATATTGTTCTTAAACATTATAAGATAAAATAAAATGCATAAACATAAATAATGTTTGGTCTTTGATGTTGCAAAACAAAGAGTGCAAGTGTAACCGAACTACCTTGCACATTGTGGCAAGATCACCACATTTCAACAAGAACTTTATGAGCATGATAGTGACTTTGGAGAAATTTTTAGAACCTGTTTGAAACATGGATTTAATAAATTTTACATATTTGAGGGATATTTATTTAAAGAAAACAAACTTTGTGTGCCTAATTGTAGCATTAGGGAATTATTGGTTCGGGAAGGACATGGGGGTGGTTTAATGGGTCATTTTGGTGTTTTTAAAACTTTATCCTTGCTGCAAGAACATTTTTATTGGCCTAACATGAGGAGAGATGTTGAGAGAATTTGTGAAAGATGTTTGAAGTGCCGAAAAACAAAATCAACATTGAAGTCGCATGGATTATACAAGCCTTTGCCGATTCCTACCTATCCTTGGGTAGATTTGTCTATGGATTTTATTCTTGGGTTGCCCAGGTCAATGACAGGTAAGGATTCAATATTTATTGTAGTAGATAGGTTTTCTAAGATGGCACATTTTATTGCATGTAATAAAACTGATGATGCATCCAATATTGCTAATTTATTTTTCAAGAAAATTGTGAGATTGCATGGAATGCCAAGAACTATTGTTTCGAATAGGGATGCTAAGTTCTTAAGTTATTTTTGGAAAACTTTGTGGGCTAAGTTAGGTACTAAGCTTTTATTTTCAACTACTTGCCACCCACAAACAGATGGGAAAAACGAAGTTGTGAATAGAACCTTGTCCGCTTTGTTACGTGCATTAATTAGTAGAAATTTGAGAACTTGGGAAGAATGTTTGCCACATGTTGAATTTGCTTATAATAGGTCTTTACATTCAGCTACTAAACATACACCATTTGAGATTGTTTATGGTTTTAATCCTTTGACTCCATTAGATCTAACACCTTTACCTTTGAGTGAGTGTGCTAATCTAGATGAAAAACAAAAAGCTAATTTTGTAAAACATATTCATGAGAAGACAAAGGCAAATATCGAGAGGAGGATCGAGCAATATGCAAAGGTGGCCAATCAAGGCCGAAAACCCATGGTCTTTGAACCTGGAGATTGGGTGTGGCTGCATTTGATGAAACAAAGATTTCCCAAACAAAGGAAATCAAAACTCATGCCGAGGGGTGATGGACTGATGTGATTCCGCCCGAGCCCGCTCCATTGATAACCCGCTGGGGTGCTGACTCGACACGGATGAAGACTAGGCCAATCACAAGAGCTCAAATTAAGAGATTTAAGGACAACCTGGGAGTATTTAGATAGGGGGTAATCAATCTCAACAGAGCTTGTCCATACTTGAAGATACAAAGCCTATTCTAAGCATCCAAGTTGTGGAAGCCAATACGGACCCGGGTGACGGTTTTGGTACATGTTTGGAGTCCGGGAAGCATGAAATGGTTCCAATGCTTTATGGGTTCAATACATATGCCTAAGAGGTCATGGAACCAAGTTAAAGCAGCCTCAAATGCAATCAAAAACAGCTTGTACGGACAGCATCAACAATTTGGCCGAATTTGCTGTATTGTTTGCTGGCTTTACTGTATTTTACTGCATTAGCCTTTTCTTATTTTTCCAAGCATGGGCAACGTGTGGAACTTCATATTCCGCTTATTTGGCATCCTAAAAAGCATCTAGATGTTGATTTGGAGCTCAAAGAGGTCAAAGTTTGATCAAAGTCAACTTGATCAAAAGGCTAGCATTTTTAGTTTCCTAATTTGTTTTTACTTTTTGTTTTAGGAAACTACCATTATTTTTTGGATTTTATTTATTTATTTATTTTCTAGATGAATAACTTTAGGAAGGTTTTTATTTTATTGTTTCTATTGTAAATTAATTAATTCCTAATTTAATATAAAGGAATTAATTAATCAAACTTAGATTAGGAAAGGAAGTATAGTTTCGGCCAACTACGTTTCTTTATGTGTGGTGGCCTGTTTTCTTTATTTTTAGGGTTTTATTTCATGGCTTTGTAGCCTATTTAAAGGCTTATTTGTCAATATGAATACAACTTTGATTTGATTGAGAAAATACTTGTGAGATTAATTATCTCTTTGTTCTTTGAGAACACCTAAAACACCATTAGATAATGGGTTGTTTTAGCTTGGCTTATCAATAGGTTTTCCATTCCCTATTGAGGTGTCTACATTATACCAAGTTTTCTAACCACAAGTTGGTTAGGGGTTGAGGTCCATTCCTTTAGAACTTGAACTTAATTGAGATCCGGGCTAATATAATACAGGTTTAGGAGCAGGTCGTCCTAGGTTCGTATCATGGACGTTTTCAAGTTTTAAGGAGGATAAACGACAATGCCTACAAACTTGATCTACCGGGTGAGTATAATGTTAGTTCTACCTTCAATATTGCTGATTTGCCTCCTTTTACTGCAGGTGATGACTTGGATTTGTGGGCAAATCCTTTTCAAGAGAAGGGGAATGATGTGAATATGCCCAAGACCGTTCAACTGACAACCAGCTGGGGTGCTGATCCTATACAGATGAAGGTGGGGCCGATCACTAGAGCCCAAGCCAAGAAGTTTAAGGAAAATCTTGCTATCTTTATAAAAGGAATAAGTCATAATCAAGAGGGGTTGCCCATATCTAAAGAACCAAGGCCTGTTTTACTCATACAAGCAGTAGAAGCCAAAACGGGCCCGGGTGAAGGTTTTAGTGCCAAGATGGAGGTCGGGTTGTATGAATTGGATCCCCATTATTATGGGTTCAATTCATATGGTGGATGAGTCATAGAAACCAGCCAAATCAGCTTCAAAGCTGAACAACATGGTGGTTTGCGCACAAGGGGAAGAAAAGGCCGAATTTGCTGTATTCCTTGCTGGTTTTGTTGTACTTTACTGAATTAGCCTTTTCTCATACTTCCAAGAAAAGGCAACGTGAGAAACTTCACAATAAGCTTATTTGGCATCCCACAAAGACTATTGAAGCTGATTTGCAGTCCAATTAGATCAAAGAAGGGTCATTACCAACATAGCCGAAAATTACCATATTTAGTTTCCTAATTTGTTTTTACTTTTTGTTTTAGGAAACTACCTTTAATTTTGGATTTGTATTTATTTAATTATTGAACAAATAAGTTTAGGAAAGTTTTTATTTTATTATTTGGTTTGTAAATTAATTTATTCCTAATTGAAAATAAGGGAATTAATTAATTAGATTAGGAAAAGGAAAGGTTCGGCCAAGCTAGAATTCTTCCTTGTGTGGCCTGTTTTTCCTAGGGTTTTTAGTGTTTATTTTGTTTCTTTCAAAGCCTATTTAAAGGATTATTTTTCAATAAGAATATAACTTTGATTTGATTAAGAAAATACTTGTGAGATTAATTATCTCTTTGTTCTTTGAGAACACCTAAAACACCATTAGAGAATTGGTTGTTTTAGCTTGACTTATCAATAGGTTTTCTATCCCCTATTGTGGCGTCTACATTATACCAAGGTTTCTAACCACAGGTTGGTTAGGGGTTGAGGTTCATTCCATTAGAACTTGAACTTCATTGAGATTCGGGCTAATATAATGCGGGTTTAGGAGCAGGTCGTCCTAGGTTCGTATCACATTATGCACTTGTTACACATCACCTATTGGGCCGCATAGCCCTTCGGTTGGGTATTGGAGCAACATCACCTATTGATAAATCCCTAGCTTTAGGTCTTTTTTAAGTTGATTCAATTGTGAAATTGAAAAAAACACGATGTGTGTATCTATGGAATAGTCACTTCAAAGTGAATTCTCCCTGGATACATTTATTTATTCAATTCAATTTTGGATCTATTCCGAGTATATGGAATGTGCTAAAGATTTAGAACTCATTTTTATCTTTTTTAGAAAAAAAAAAAAGAAATAACCCATTAAAATTTATGCGAAATGCTTTTCTATTTCTAGAATATCCAATATATGTTTTATATCTTCTATGCGAAAATGTTTCATTTTCATAAGGTCTTCTTCACTGTTATTCAAAAGGTCTAATAACGTATGTGTATTGGACCTTTTAAGGCAATTATAGACTGTAGGGTGCAATTCTAATTGGTCAATAAAAATAGATTTCAATGCTATTTTTGTTTTGATTTTTATGTGGTTTAGCCAATCTATCATGAAAAGTAAAAAAGGGTAAAGTAACTTTGTGTTGGTTTTTTTCTAAGTGGAAATTTTCTTCTTCTGCATGTAAAAAGGGAATAAATAAATCAATCAAATTCCAGGAAGCCTCATGAAGTGCTTCTTTAAGAGTTAAACTTCCATTTGTCCATATTTCGAGAAAAAGTATATCTTGTTTTTCATTCCCATTCGCATAAGAATGAATACTATGATTGGCATTTCGAGCAGGCATGAATACAGCATCTGTAGGATAACTTTCATCTTAAAAGTTATTTGGCATTTTTATACAATACCCGCGATGCCTTTCAAGTTGTAATTCAATACACAAATTAATTGGTTCCGTTAGGTTCGCTACAAGCTGCGTATTATCAACGATTTCCACCGAAGGTGGTAAGATGATGTCTTGAACAGTTACATATCAAGGAACTTTGACACAAATAGACGTATCACGAGTTCCATAAAGATTACTTCTCAATACAATTTCTTTCAAATTCATCAAAATTTCATGTACAGATTCTTGAATATGCACTATGGTAGAATATTCATGTGGTATTTTATCAAATTTTATGCGTGTGATACATGTTCCTTCTATTTCTCCAAGCAAAGCTCTTCGCATCGCAATGCCTATTGTATCGGCTTGGCTTTTCGTAAGTGGAGCCAGAATAATAGTTATACCTTTCATAATGAATCTAATAGCTTTTATTGGGATAATAACATTACTTTTAAGAGCCACTTTAGCTCTTACTCAAAAAGATATTTAGCTTATTCTACAATGTCTCAATTGGGTTACATGATACTGGATCTAGGTATGGGGTCTTATCGAGCGGCTTTATTTCATTTGATTACTCATGCTTATTCGAAAGCATTGCTGTTTTTAGGATCTGGATCAATTATTCATTCCATGGAAACAATTGTTGGATATTCTCCAGATAAAAGCCTGAATATGGTTCTGATGGCGGTTTACGAAAACATGTACCAATTACAAAAACTACATTTTTAGTAGGTACACTTTCTCTGTGTGGTATTCCTCCCCTTGCGTGTTTTTGGTCCAAAGATGAAATTCTTAGTGATAGTCGGTTATATTTACCGATTTTTGCAATAATTGCTTGTTCCACAGCTGGCTTAACTTCATTTTATATGTTTTGGATCTATTTACTTACTTTTGAAGGACATTTAAACCTTCAATTTCAAACTTACAATGGAAAAAAACTAGCTTGTTCTATTCAATATCTCTATGGGGTAAAGAAGGGCAAAAAGTTATTAAGAAAAATGTTACTTTATTGACTTTATTAACAATGAATAATAATGAAAGGGCTTCTTTTTTTTTTTTTTTTTTTCTAAAAAGGCATATTGAATTGATAGTAATATAAGAAGCATGATGCGCCCTTTTATTACTACTAGTCATTTTGAAACTAAAAACACTTTCTCATATCCATAGGAATCGGACAATACTATGCTATTTTCTATGCTTGTATTAGTACTATATACTTTGTTCATTGGATTCATAGGAATTCCTTTCTTCAATCAAGAAGCTGTGGATTTGGATATATTATCAACATTGTTAAACCCATCGATAAACCTTTTACATCCAAATCCAAATACTTCTGTGGATTTGTATGAATTTAGTTCAAACGCAATTTTTTTCATTCAATATAGCTTTTTTTGGAATCTTTAAAGTGTTTTTTTTTTTTATTTAAGCCGGTTTATTCTTCTTTACAAAATTTGAATTTCTTTAATTCATTTGTTAAAAGTGTTCCCAAAAAAAAAAAAGAAAAATTCTAGTGGAAAAACTATTAAATAGGATATATGATTCGTCATATAATCGTGGTTACATAGATGTTTTTATGCAATATGCTTAACTAAAGGTATAAGAGGATTGGCTCAACTAACTAATTTTTTTGATACACGAATAATTGATGGAATTATGAATGGTGTCGTTATTGCAAGTTTTTTGGTAGGAGAAGGTATCAAATATGTAGGGGGGTGGTCGAATTTCTTCCTATCTCTTAGTCTATATATCTTATGAATTAATCTTTTTATTAATTTACTTTTCATTTTCTTTTAATTTATAAAAAAATTATAAAAAATAAAAAAAAACTTAACTCAGCTTAAGTTAACTTAATCAATTATTTAATTTATAGATTAAAATTAAACTTATAGTCAAAAAGAATATTAACAAGAGGTTTTCCAACCCAGAGTAGAACCTTTTTTTTCTGTAAATATTTCGAACTTCAATTTTTTTTTTTTCATCCACATCCATATAATAAGTTTCATAAACGGGTCTATTTTTATAGCGTGTCATTCATCCTTTGTTTTTTCCTTTCCATTCACTCGTATCTTTTCCGTTTCATCGATTTTGTCCAGATCCTCCTTTTCTTCCAAAAAAAGCAGGGAGAAGGATATTTTTCGGTGGATCTTTTTTGTTCATTTTCAGTCCCCCTTGTTTCTGAAGTTGTTTCTATTTCTACACTTGTTTCTTCCTCACTTTCCCCCCTTTCTTTTGTTTTTGAGGTTTCTTTCAGTTTTTTAGTAACAATGGGTGACGGTATTCTACCTAAATAGTAGAGACAGGTAATAAAGAAGAGAATACTAAAGATTCAAGCCATAGAATCTCAATTCTAACACAAGGTACCTATTAGATCTAACAAGTACATTAGATCTAATAGAATTATTTCACTATATCTAGACTAATACCAATCCAACCCATTTCATGAATAAAATATGACAAATTAACCAACCAACAAAACTACTTGTTACAAATAACATCTTGTTGTTGCATCGAAACATAAAATTGTTGACTAATCTGACTAACCTTGAACTTGGTAAAATGAAATGGTTGAATAGTTGAAAAATGAGATTATTCAGGAAAACACATTGAATGCTAAGATTACGCATTTAATTTCTATTAGTAGATCCATAATCAAAAAAGTGTTTGAGATTGTTCCATAACAAATGAAACAAAAGATATGGTAGAGCTAAAACAGTTATTGTATGAGGTCTACCCAATACTAGATGCAGAGGCACATAATAGATCAATATGAACATCATGAGCTGTTTCGTAATAAAATTAGTTATTGATGATACTTTCTTCTCGGTAGCTCGGAGAAGGAAGAGACAAGAGGGCCATATGGAGAATGTGGTCAGAAATCCATAATAGAGTTCGACCATAACGACTTAATTGATTATCTTCATGCATAAGGATACTAGATTACCTAGTACAAAAGATTTAAAAATCATCACAAACCTCCTTTTTTTCTTTTCTATTGCAATTTCTGGATTATTATATGATGATTTTTAAACTTTCCATATATATATGGAAATAGAAAGAGATAGACTAGAAATGATATCTTTTATCTCAATGACACCAAAGGGATATTAAATGAATGGAATTGGGATATGGATGGAATATAATGAAATAAAGCCACTTTTAGGTTCCCTATGAAATGAGGCATGGAACGAAGTCATTACGAAGAAGTTCTAGGAGTTACAAAGGAAACTTCGAGCTCATATTGGTCATGGGTTAAGAACGGGAATTGAACTCTATGGGATCTAATCTCTTGTTGTTCCTCAGTAGCTCAGTTATAGAGTGGTCGACCGTTAATTGACTGGTCATAGGTTTGAATCCTACTTGAGGAGATTTGATTCATTTCGAATTAAAGAATTTAAAATGAAAGGGTTCGGTTTGACCTTTAAAAGTAGGTAACTTATTCCCTGTGTCTTCGTTTCTATTTCATTCTTTCTCATCATATCACATTCTGTTATGTGATATTGGAGAATCGCCGTCAATACCTCAACGTAGGTTCGAGATAATCCTTTATTCTACAGTCTGGGGCTATTTATAACTATCCAATTAAGAATTCTTAAATGTACTAGCAAGTGCATCGAAGATGTAGTCATCAATTCACCCGAGAGGCCACAAGTACCCCGAGTAAACATATTAATGATGAGGAACACATTTTTGCTATTCCACTAATGCTTGTACTTTCTCCAATATTTTGCCCCATACTGGCTGAGAATGAGTTACGGGGCGTAAAACAAAAAAATATGCTGATTCGGGCTTCGGGCCAGGCATACTATATTTAATTTATCAACCAGTAATGATAAATAAAAAGAAAGAAAAAAGAAAGAGTAAGGCTGTTGCATTTTCACAAAAGACCCACCCCCAAATTCCATAGCTTAGGGTCCGCAATCCCGATCATGATTTTCCTACCCACAAAGGGAAAGGTCCTTCACTTTTTAACCAGTTATGGGCAAGGAGAGATTCAAGCCCCTGACACCGTGGTTCGTAGCCACATGCTCTAATCCTCTAAGCTACCCAACCTGTTTCCATTGGATATGTTCCTAGCAGTACCATAAAAAAAAAGAACCTTTCCTCTCCTCATTCATTTCAGGTTAAGAAGATGTGAAAGCACCTTTCTCCATATAAGAATGGTGCATTCCGAGGTGTGAAGTGGGAGAGAAGGGATTTCATAATTGGGGTTTTGAATAAGATGACCTTTTCATTTTTCTTTTTTCTTTTTTTTCATATTAAAAAAATAAAGTAATAAGAATGAGAGGTGTTAAGCTTTTTATCATCCTGGCGTCGAGCTATTTTTCTGCAGGACCTCCCCTACAGTATTGTCACCGTAGTAGAGTTTAACCACCAAGTTTGAGATGGATTGGTGTGATTCCTCTACACCTAGGACACCAGAATATCGAACCATGAATGAAGAAAGGCATGAGAGAAAAGCATATTGGCTAGTGATTGCGTGGCCCCAATTCTTGACTAGAGGCGACACCAAAGGCCTCTACCTTTCCATCCCTTGGATAGATAGAGAGGGAAGGCAGATTGTTTGGTCTTTCCATGTTGTCAAAGAGTTGAACAATGAAAATAGAGGGAAAGTTTCTGATCAAATTGATAAGGTCATGTAGGAACAAGGTACAAGTCTACCGGTCTGTTAGGATGCCTCAGCGACATACATCACTGCACTTCCACTTGACACCTATCGTAATTATTAAACTTCTGTCACTCCATCCCCACAAGGGAAGAAAACTCATCGCTGTCTTGGTTGTGCTACCAGAAGCTCTAGGGAAGTTAGAATATGAGAGCACTCATCTTGGGGTAGGCTTATTACTTAGATGCTTTCAGCAGTTATTCACTCTACACTTGGCTACCCAATGTTTACTATGGGCATGATAACTAGTACACCAGAGGTGCATCCTTCCCGGTCCTCTTGTACTAGGGAAAGGTCCTTTCAATGCTCTAATGCCCACATTAGAATTGGACCAAACTATCTCACAACATTCTGAACCCAGCTCACATACCGCTTTAATGGGCGAACAGCCCAACCCTTGGAACATACTACAGCCCCAGGTGGTGAAGTACTAACATCGAAGTGCCAAACCTTCCCCTATCGATATAAGCTCTTAGGGAAGATTAGCTTGTTATCCCTAGAGTAACTTTTATCCGTGGAACGATGGCCCTTCTATTCGGCACCATCAGATCATTAGGTCGACTTTCATCCCTGCTCAATGGGTGGGTCTTGAAGTCAAGCTCCCTTCTGCCTTTGCACTCGAGGGCCAATCTCCATTTGGCCTGAGGAAACCTTTGCACACCTCGTTACCTTTTGGGAAGCCTGCACCCCATAGAAACTATCTACCTGAGACTATCCATTGGCCCGTAGGTCCTGATACAAGGTTAGAATTCTAGCTTTTCCAGAGTGGTATCTCACTGATGGCTCAGGCCCACCCAGAAGGAGGCCTTCTTTGCCTTCCAGCTAAGCTGCATAGGAAAGGCCCAAAGCCAATCCTAAGGAATAGTGATGCTTCATAGGTTCTTTTTGTCGAGGTGCAGGTAGTTTACATCTTCACAGACATGTCTATTTCACCGAGCCTCTCTCCAAGACAGTGCCTAAATAGTTACACGACAAAATATTTCACCTCCTTAGGACCATTATAGTTATGGTCGCCGTTTGGCAAGGCTTCAGTCGCCAGCTCCCTTATCATCAGGTCACTAACTTCCTTGACCTTCCATCACTGGTAGGCGTTAGCCCTAATGCATGGTCTTATAACTTTGTAGAGACCTGTGTTTTTAGTAAACAGTCACCTGGGCCTGGTCATTACGATCCTTTTTGTGAGGAGGCACCCCTTTTCCCAATGTTACGGGGCTATTTTGCCGAGTTTCTTAGAGAGAGTTGTCTCGAGCCCCTAGGTATACTCTACCTACCCAATTGTGTCGATTTCGAGTACAGGTACCCTTTTGTTGAAGGTCGTTCGAGCTTTTCCTTGGAGTATGGCATGGGTTACTTCAGTGCCATAGCACCTGGTGCTCGAACATTAGATCAGGGCATTTACTCTACCCTTTCTTACCCTGAAAAAGTAGGGCCACCTTGCATCCTTGAACCGATAACCATTTTTTGGCTAACCTAGCCGCCTCCATCCTCGAGACCAACAAGGGGTAGTACAGGAATATTCACCTGTTGCCTATCGACCAGACCTTTCGACATGATCTTAAGCCCTGACTCACCTTCCATGGATGAACCTTGCGGAGGAACCCTTAGGTTTTCGGGGCATTGGATTTTCACCATTATTTGCGTTACACAAGTTGACATTCTAGCTTTTGCTTCATCTACCATGGCTCACACAGGTGTTTCCCTCTAAGTGGAACACTCCACAATTAATGTATTTTTACATCCCATAACTTCGGCAGATCGCTTAGCTCCGTTCATCTTCAGTGCAAGAGCACTTGATCAGTGAGCTATTACACACTCTTTCAAAGGTGGCTGCTTCTAAACAAACCTCCTGGCTATCTTTACACCCCTACCTCCTTTTATAATTGAGTGGTCATTTAAGGGCCTTAGTTGATGATCCGAGCTGTTTCCCTCTCGACGATGAAGCTTATCCCCAATTGTCTCATTGGCTAACCTTGACCCCTGTTATTTTGAGGTCATATCTAGTATTCAGAGTTTGCCTCAATTTCGTACCGCTCTCGCGGCCCACACCGAAACAGTGCTTTACCCCTAGATGTCCAATCAACTACTATGGTTGAACATATTTCGGGGAAAACGAGCTAGCTCTGGGTTCAAGTGGCATTTCACCCCCAACCATAACTCATCCATTAATTCTTCAACATCAGTCAGTTCAGACCTCCATTTAGTTTCACCCAAGCTTCATCATAGTCATGGATAGATCACCTAGGTTTGTATCCATAAGCAGTGACAATTGCCTTATGAAGACTTGCTTTTGCTACGGCTCCGGTGGGTTCCTTGAACCAAGCCACTGCCTATAAGTCACCGACTCATTCTTCAACAGGCACACTGATGTGATTCCGCCTGAGCCTGCTCAACCGATAACCCGCTGGGGTGCTAATCCCTTACGGATGAAGGTGGGACCAATCACTAGAGTACAAGCCAAGAAGTTCAAGGATAACCTTGCTGTGCTTATTCAAAGGATAAATCATAATCAAGAAGGAATGATCATGACCAAAGAACCAAGACCTATTTTGCTGATACAAGCGCTGGAGACTGGTACGGACCCGGATGACGATTTTGGTACATTTTTGGAGTCCGGGAAGCATGAAATGGTTCCAATGCTTTATGGATTCAATACATATGCCTAAGTGGTCATGGAATCAAGTTAAATCAGACTCAAATGCAATCAAAAAGGGCTTGTACGGACAACATCAACAATTTGGCCGAATTTAATGTATTACTTGCTGGCTTTACTGTATTAGCCCTTTCTTATTTTTCCAAGCATGAGCAGCGTGTGGGACTTCATATTCAGCTTATTTGGCATCCTAAAAAGCATCTAGAAGCTGATTTGGAGCTCAAAGAGGTCAAAGATTGATCAAAATCAACTTGATCAAAAGGCTAGCATTTTTAGTTTCCTAAGTTGTTTTTACTTTTTGTTTTAGGAAACTACCATTATGTTTTGGATTTTATTTATTTATTTATTTTCTGGATGAATAACTTTAGGAAGGTTTTTATTTTATTCTTTCCATTGTGAATTAATTAATTCCTAATTTAATATAAAGGAATTAATAAATCAAACTTAGATTAAGAAAGGAAGTATAGTTTCGGCCAACTAGGTTTCTTTATGTGTGGTGGCCGGTTTTCTTTATGTTCTAGGGTTTTTAAGTTGCCTTTTCAAAGCCTATTTAAAGGCTTAGTTATCAATAAGAATTAACTTTGATTTGATAAAGAAAATACTTGTGAGATTATTTATCTCTTTGTTCTTTGAGAACACCTAAAACACCATTAGAGAATTGGTTGTTTTAGCTTGACTTATCAATAGGTTTTCCATCCCCTATTGTGGCATCTACATTATACCAAGGTTTTTAACCACAGGTTGGTTAGGGGTTGAGGTCAATTTCATTAGAACTTGAACTTCATTAAGATCCGAGCTAATATTATACGGGTTTAGGAGCAGGTCGTCCTAGGTTCGTATCATTTGGTATCAGAGCTAAATTTTGTTCAGGTTTGATAATCTTTATTTGCTTTATTTGTTTTTGTGTTATTCTGCAACTTTAGCATTAGGTTAAGGTTGCTTCTATCATCCTACACGTTCTGCATCTTTAAAAAAAAATAAAAATTAATTCCTAGTTGAATTAGGATTTCCTAGTTTTATCGTATTTTTGTTTCCTAATTTGTTGGTTGTTTTTCATCATTGTTCTTGTTGATTTTGGTTTTTGTTGATTTTTCTTTGCTGTTTTAGTCTTATATTTGCATTGAGATATTCAAAAAAAAAAAAAAAAAGAGTTTGCGGCAACATTTAAAAAAAAAAAAAAACTGCACATTTGTGTTTATTTGGAGGTCACGGGTTTGGTGTTTGTTTTGTAGTTGGAATTGTAATTTTGGTAATTATTCTTGCTACTGCAGTTGTTTATGTGCTGTGAGTGAAAAAAAAAAAAAAAAAGAAGAAGGCTGAATATAAAAAAAATATACATATATATATCGGTTTGTTGAAAATTGGTGTTGAAGTTTGTTGCTGGAAATTTCTTGTAACTGCTGCTGTGTTGATTATTTATTCCATATTTGGAGTTTATGGAGAGTTGTTTTTGCTGCTGGATGTTTGAGTTTGAGTGCTAAATTATTTGGATTAAAATTAGTTAAATGATTTGATACAAAACTTGAATTACAAGAATAACAACCAACACTATTCTATATTTTTGTTCAATTTGATTCTTGTTCATATATGAATTTCTTTTTCTAGAATTTTATTCTTGAACTCATAATATATTACCATCTGGTCCAGTTCTTCAAAATTCCAAATTTTTCTCATTAATTTGATTTATTTTGTCTAGAAAAACAGAAAATAGGTATTTTCATTCCGTTCGGTATTTATTTATTTTTGCTTACTATTTTGTTGATAAGTTTAATTAAAACATATTAGTGATCTTGCTACGAACCTAGGACGACCTGCTCCTAAACCCGTATTATATTAGCCCAGCTCTCAATTAAGTTCAAGTTTTAATGGAATGGACCTCAACCCCTAACCAACCTGTGGTTAGAAACCTTGGTATAATGTAGAGGCCACAATAGGGGATGGAAAACCTATTGATAAGTCAAGCTAAAACAACCAATTCTCTAATGGTGTTTTAGGTGTTCTCAAAGAACAAAGAGATAATTAATCTCACAAGTATTTTCTCAATCAAATCAAAGTTCATTCTTATTGATAACTAAACCTTTAAATAGGCTTTGAAAGAAACAAAATAAACCCTAAAAACCCTAGGTAAAACCGGCCACTCACATAAAGAATCCTAGTTGGCCGAAGCTATACTTCCTTTCCTAATCTAAGTTTGATTAATTAATTCCTTTATATTAAATTAGGAATTAATTAATTTACAATGGAAAGAATAAAATAAAAAAAAAACCTTCCTAAAGTTATTTTTCCAGAAAATAAATAAATAAAAACCTAAAAATAATGGTAGTTTCCTAAAACAAAAAGTAAGAACAAATTAGGAAACTAAAAATGGTAAATTTTGGCTATATTGGTAATGACCCCTCTTTGATCCAATTGGACTCCAAATCAGCTTCAATAGTCTTTGTAGGATGCCAAATAAGCTTATTGTGAAGTTCCTCAAGTTGCCCTTGCTTGGAAGTATGAGAAAAGGCTAATATAGAAAAATATAGTAAAGCCAGCAAGGAATACAGCAAATCCGGCCTTTTCTTCCCCTTGTGCGCAAACCACCTTGTTGGTCGGCTTTGAAGCTGCTTTGGCTGGTTTCTATGACTCATCTTCCATATGAATTGAACCCATAAGGATGGGGTTCCAATTCATACAACCCGGCCTCTTTATTATCACCAAAACCGTCACCCGGCCCTGTTTTGGCTTCTATTGCTTGTATGAGTAAAACAGGCCTTGGTTCTTTAGATATGGCAACCTCTCTTGACTATGACTTATTCCTTGTATGAAGACAGCAAGATTGTCCTTGAACTTCTTGGCTTGGGCCCTAGTGATCGGTCCCACCTTCATTTGTATTGGGTCAGCACCCCAGCGGGTTGTCGGTCGAACAGTCTCGGGTGGATTCGTATCAGATCTAATTGCTGTTTTTTGGGTGTTTTAATTAGAACTTAGAGATAATTCATTGAGTGGAAAAAGGCAAGAGTGTGTGAGCTTAAAAGAGGGCAAAAGTCGAAAATAGTGTGCAAACACGAGTGTCGAGTCCTCATTTGAGTGAAACACGTAATGGAGTGAAATTGTAAGGTCCTATTTTATTTCTATTTCATTATTATACAAACATGACAGAATCAAGAATAAGGAGAGGAGATCCACCCTTGAGGATCAATGAGGAGGAGTCCATAGCATTCCATGGCGATGCCCGAGCTACCGAGGGTGGAGATCAAGTTGACATGAGAGCTTTTTTGGAGTCAATATAGCTGGTTAGTGCTCAAGTTGAGCATGTGAATCAAAGAGTGGGAAGACTAGAAGCCTCACAAGGAATGCCGAATACAAGAAATAGGCAAGAATTGTTGAAATGTGGTGATGTTGCTCAATGTGCAAGGTAGTTCGGTTACACTTGCACTCTTTATTTTGCAACATCAAAGACCAAACATTATTTATGTTTATGTATTTTATTTTATCTTGTAATGTTTAAGAAAAATATCCTTTTGTAATGCCTTAAGCTCAATTAACTAAAACTTAGGGCCTTTTTGTCTAGTTGCTGGAATTGTATTTCCAGCAACATAAGTCCACTTCCTTGGATGTCGTTGGATGAAGGTTTGGGATTTGGATCTGAATTTTGGTTATAATAAACTAGAAATGCAGAGGAAGCAGCATAAAAAAGAATGGCCCAATTTGGAGCTAGGAAGGTTAAGTTAAGCCCTAAACAATCTGACCCTCGTGCAGTTTTGTTGCCCAGAAATCTAGACAAAACTGCCTCTGGTTTGATTATTTTTGGATGGGAAAATGGGCTTTTTTTTATCTGGTTTTTGGCTTGAACACATTTTAATATTCAAAAAGGCTTCCCTCCAATTTTCAAGTCAAATGGAGCTGGTTTTCAAATTCAAATGCCTTAGACAAATGCCCAGCACATTGATTAGAGTTAGTTGAGGTAGTTTCGCTTGGTTGGTTGCCTTTAATGCTTTTGTATTTATTGCTCAATATGGCAGCATGTATTATTGTCTTTTTGATGTATTTAAAAGTATGAAAATTGTAATGAAAAATGTTGAAGTAATATTCAAAAAAAACATATTTTGAAATACAGCAATTTTGGCTCTCTCTCTCTCTCTCAACTACTACATTTGTTTTCTTCTTCTTCCCAAAAGCTAACAACCTTCTCAAAAACCCTAAACCTCCATTAAAACTAGAAACAAAACCTTAACAAACCCAAAAAAACAAAATCAAGAACCAAGAACCAACAACAATCATTCTTGACTAACACCTTGAATGATTGTACTCCATGGAGGACGAGGCCAAGGACTAGGAGGTCACGAGAGACCGAGAGAGGAATTTGGTGAGGAGCCATTCGGTGGAGACTTTGAGGAAGGCATAGATGAAACTTTTGCTGTCCAAGAAAGAGCTGGCCGTGGAAGATATAGGAGGGAAGATACAGATGATGATTTGGGAAATATCAAGGTTAATATCCCACCTTTTATGGGTAAAAGTGATCCCGAATCTTATTTGGAGTGGGAAGAAAAAATGGAGATGATTTTTTACTGCCACAACTATTTGGAAAGTAAGAAGGTGAAGTTGGCAGCAATGGAGTTTGGACATTATGCACTCCAATGGTGGACCAATGAGCAAAATACCCAAAGGAGAGTTGGTGATGATTTAATCTCGACATGGCGTCAAATGAAAGGAGCCATGAGGAAACGATTTGTGCCATCCCATTACCACATGTTGCTGCATCAAAGGCTTCAATCTTTATCTCAAAGAACTAGTTCCGTGGAGGATTATTACAAAGAGATGGAGATGCTCATGATGAGGCTGAATATGAATGAGGATAGGGAGGCAACAATGGCAAGATTCCTTGGAGGGTTAAACCGTGACATTTCCAACCAGCTTGAATTACAACAATACTTGGAATTGGAGGAAATGTTGCATGTAGCAATTAAGCTTGAGAACCAATTCAAGAGGAGGGGTGTTAGCACACGGTTTGGAGGAGTTTCTAGCAGTGGAAGGACAAGTTCAAGTGGCTGGAAAAACAATTCCACTTATGAAAGCAAGCTGAAGCCGAAACTTGGTAAAGAAGCTACCAACCGGCCGAGAAGAGAATTTAAAATGGAATCTGCCCAAGCCATTAAAGGTGAGGTAAACTCTAAACCTAAACCTCAAAATTCAAGAGAAATTATTTGTTTCAAGTGCCAAGGAAGAGGACATATAGCCATCCAATGCCCGAATAGAAGGATAATGGTAATTAGGGGTAATGGAGAGGTGGAATCCGAAAGTGAGGCTAGTGAGGCTGAAATCGAACAAGAAGATGAACTTGATGATGAGGCCAAACCATTAAACACATCAAATGTTGAGCTAAATTTGGTCTCAAGGAGGGTACTTGCTGTTTACAAGGATGAAGAACAAATTCAACGAGAGAACATCTTCCACACTTGTTGTGAAATACAAGGTAAAATTTGTAGCATGATTATAGATAGTGGGAGTTGTACTAATGTAATAAGTAACCTTGTAGTTAATAAATTGGGCTTAAAAACAATAAAACATCTTGAACCATATAGATTACAATGGCTTAATGATAGTGGTGAGATGAAAGTAAACAAACAGGCCAAAGTAAAATTTAATATAGGTAGATAAGAGGGTGCAGTTTTATGTGATATTGTACCCATGATTGCTAGACATATACTATTAGGTAGGTCGAGAAAATAGTATTGTTTTCAGGTTTTAAGGGAATAAGGTCAAGCTATAACCATTATCTCCTAAAGAGGTTTACAAGAACCAATTACAAATACAACAAAGGAGAGAAGCCGAAAAGCTCAAGGAAAAAGCAGGTATGGCACCAACGGCTTCACCATCCTTTCAAGAAGGTAAGAATGAGGTTGCTGATCAAGGTAAGGTTTCTAAGACTCATATTGAGTGGAAAGATCAAGGAAAAACTGAAAGAGAGGGGAAAGAAAATGGCAAACCCGAGAGCTTGGAGAAGGAAGGGAAATCCAAAGGTTTGCGCCAATCCAAGGGGGAAAAAGAAAAAGAAAGAAAAAAAAGGTCAAGTAGCAACTTTTATTTGAGTTTAGGGGATATTAATAAGCTTATTGAGTGTAAGAAGCCTTTGCTGGTCATGATTTATAAAGAAAATTATTTTAATGATCAAACTAACTTTGAAGAACTTGAATTGCCAAGTTCAATGATTTCTCTTTTGAAGGAATTTGGAGATGTCTTCCCAAATGAAATTCTAAATGGACTACCATCCATTCAAGAGGAAAAATGTGAGCTTGCTATCCATGGTAAGTCTTCTAAAATCCAGTTTAAGTGGAAAATTATATTAAACCCAAAAGTGAGAAATTTGGTACAAAAGCCGAGAGTGATGTAAAACCCATTGAATCCGTGAGTGTGAAAAAAAAAAGAAAGGAAAAATATAAATTTTTATCATAAATTTGGTGATGTTAATAAAGTAATTATGTGATGTGATTCCACCCGAGCCCGCTCCACCGATAACCCGCTGGGGTGCTGACTCGACACGGATGAAGACTAGGCCAATCACAAGAGCTCAAATTAAGAGATTTAAGGGCAACCTGGGAGTATTTATATAGAGTGTAATCAATTTCAATAGAGCTTGTCCATACTTGAAGATACAAAGCCTATTCGAAGCATCCAAGTGGTGGAAGCTGATACGAACCCGGGTGACGGTTTTGGTACATTTTTGGAGTCCGGGAAGTATGAAATGGTTCCAATGCTTTATGGGTTCAATACATATGCCTAAGAGGTCATGGAATCAAGTTAAAGCAGCCTCAAATGCAATCAAAAAGGGATTGTACGGACAGCATCAAGAATTTGGCCGAATTTGCTGTATTGCTTGCTGGCTTTACTGTATTTTACTGTATTAGCCTTTTCTTATATTTCCAAGCATGGGCAATGTGTGGGACTTCATATTCTGCTTATTTTGCATCCTAAAAAGCATCTAGAAGCTGATTTGAAGCTCAAAGAGGTCAAAGATTGGTCGAAGTCAAATTAGTCAAAAAGCTAGTATTATAGTTTCCTAATTTTATTCTACTTTTTGTTTTAGGAAACTACCATTACTTTTTAGTTTTTATTTATTTATTTTATGGACAAATAAGTTTAGGAAAGTTATTATTTTATTATTTTCATTGTAAGTTAATTAATTCCTAATTCAAAATAAAGCAATTAATTAATCAATTTTAGTTTAGGAAACTTAGTTTAGGACATATTAGAATATGGTCAAGTTTCCTAATTCCTATAGGAGTCCAGTTTTGAATTAATTTTTTAGGGTTTGTTTTGTTTCTTTCAAGCCTATTTAAAGGCTTATTTTTCAATAATAATACAATTTTGATTTGAATGAAAAAATACTTGTGAGATTAATTATCTCTTTGTTCTTTAAGAACACCTAAAACACCATTAGAGAATTGGTTGTTTTAGCTTGACTTATCAATAGGTTTTCCATCCCCTATTGTGGTGTCTACATTATACCAAGGTTTCTAACCATAGGTTGGTTAGGGGTTGAGGTCCATTCCATTAGAACTTGAACTTAATTAAAGATCCGGGCTAATATAATATGGGTTTAGGAGCAGGTCGTCCTAGGTTCGTATCATTTGGTATCAGAGCTAAATTTTGTTCAGGTTTGATCTATCTTTATTTGCTTTATTTGTTTTTGTGTTATTCTACAATTTTAGCATTAGGTTAAGGTTGCATCCATCCTATACACGTTCAGCATCTTAAAAAAAAAATAAATAAATAAATTCATTCCTAGTTGAATTAGGATTTCGTAGTTTTATCGTATTTTTGTTTCCTAGTTTGTTGGTTGTCTTTTATCATTGTTCTTGTTAATTTGGGTTTTGTTGATTTTTCTTTGCTGTTTTAGTCTTAAATATTTGCATTCATATATTCAAAAACAAAAAAAAAAAGAAAACAAGAAAAAAAAAAAAAGAAGTTTGCGGCAACATTTAAAAAAAAAAACAAAAACTGCACATTTTGTTTATTTGGAGGTCACGGGTTTGGTGTTTGTTTTGGAGTTGGAATTGCAATTTTGGTAATTATTCTTGCTACTGCAGTTGTTTATGTTCTGTGAGTGAAAAAAAAAAAAAAAAAAGAAGGTAAAGCCGAATAAAAAAAAAAAAACAAAAAAAAAATTTCGGTTTGTTGGAGTTTGATTTGTTTGCTGGAAATTTGTTGGAGCTGCTGGTTTTTTATTATTTATTCAATATTTGAGTTGCTGGAGAATTATTTTTGCTGCTGGATATTTGGATTTTGGGTGCTTAAATTATTTGGATTAAAATTAGATAAAGGAATTGATACAAAACTTGAATTACAAGAACAACAACCAACACTTTTCTATAATTTTGTTCTCTTTGATTCTTGTTCGTATTTGAATTTCTTTTTCTGGAATTTTATTCTTGAACACATAATCTACTACCATCTGGTGCATTTTTCAAAAATTCCAACATTTTCCCATTATTTTGTGTTTTCTTGTCTAGAAAGCCGAAAAATTAGGATTTGTTGGATTCTTTCGGTATTGCCTACTTTTTGCTACTGCTTTGTTGATAAGTTTAATTAAAACATACTAGTGATCTAATTGCTGTTTTTTGGGTGTTTTAATTAGAACTTTGAGATAATTCATTGAGTGGAAAAAGGCAAGAGTGTGAGAGCTTAAAAGCGGGTAAAAGCCAAAACTAGTGTGCAAACACGAGTGTCGAGACCTTGTTTGAGTGAAACACGTGAGGGAGTGAATATTGTGAGGATTTATTTTATTTTTGCAGTATTTTACTAACATGGCAGATTCTAGAATAAGAAGAGGGGATCCACCCCTGAGGATCAATGAGGAAGAGTCCGTAGCATTCCATGGAGATGACCGAGCTACCGAGAGTGGAGACCAAGTGGATATGAGAGCTGTCTTGGAATCAATACAGCGGGTTAGTGCTCAAGTTGAGCATGTGAATCAAAGAGTGGGAAGACCAAAAGCCACACAAAGAAGGCTGAATACAAGAAATAGGCAAGAATTCCATGGAGGACGAGGCCGAGGACGAGGAGGTCGCGAGAGGCCGAGAGAGGAATTTGATGAGGAGCCATTCGACGGCGACTTTGAGGAAGGTATGGACGAAACCTTTGCTGTCCAAGATAAAGCTGGCCATGGGAGATATAGGAGGGAAGATACAGATGATGATTTGGGAAATATCAAGGTTAATATCCCACCTTTTATGGGTAAAAGTGATCCCGAAGCATAGTTGGAGTGGGAAGAAAAGATGGAGATGATATTTGACCGCCATAATTATTCAGAGGCTAAGAAGGTGAAATTGGCAGCAATGGAGTTTGGCCATTATGCACTCCAATGGTGGACCAATGAGCAAAACACCCGAAGGAGAGTTGGTGATGACTTTATTACTACATGGCGACAAATGAAAGGAGCCATGAGGAAGCGATTCGTACCATCACATTATCATAGGTTGCTGCATCAAAAACTTCAATCTTTATCTCAAGGACATGGATCCGTGGAGGATTATTACAAGGAGATGGAGATTCTTATGATGAGATTGAACTTGAATGAAGATAGGGAAGCAACTATGGCAAGGTTTCTTGGTGGTTTGAATCGTGAAATAGCCAATCAACTAGAATTGCAACAATATGTGGAATTGGAGGAGCTGTTGCATGTGGCTATTAAATTAGAGCATCAATTCAAGAGGAGGGTTGTAAGATCATGGTTTGGAGGTGTTTCCAATAGTGGAAAGTCCAATTCAAGTGGCTGGAGGAACAATCCCATCTATGAAAGCAAGCCAAAGCTGAAAGTCAAAGAAGAAAGTTCAAACTGGCCAAGGAAGGAGACTAGAATCAAATCTGTCCAAGCACCAAAGAATGAGTTAAAATTAGATCCTAAACCTTTTAGAACTCATGATGTTGTGTGTTTTAAGTGCCAGGAAGGAGGACACATTGCTAGCCAATGCCCGAATAGAAGAATCATGGTGTTAAAGGGCAATGACGAGCTAGAATCGGAAAATGAAGAAAGTGAGGATGAAGCCAAGCAAGAGGAGGACTTGGAGGATGAACCCGAAACCTTGCAAGCATCCAATGCTGAATTAAACTTGCTTTTTAGGAGAGTTGCTGCATACAAAGATGAGGATGAAATTCAAAGAGAGAATATCTTCCACACCCGATGTCAAATTCAAGGTAAGATTTTTAGTATGATTATTCATAGTGGAAGTTGTACAAATGTAATTAGTAACATTGTAGTTGATAAATTAGGCTTAATAACTATTAAACATCCAGAACCTTATAGATTACAATGGCTTAATGATAGTGGTGAAATAAAAGTGAATAAACAAGCCAAAGTAAAATTTAATATAGGTAGATAAGAGGGTGCAGTTTTATGTGATATTGTACCCATGATTGCTGGACATATACTATTAGGTAGACCATGGCAATTTGATAAAGATGCTGCTCATTTTGGTCGAGAAAATAGTATTGTTTTCCGGTTTAAAGGGAAGAAGTTCAAGCTGGAACCATTATCTCCTAAAGAGGTTTACAAAGACCAATTACAAATGCAACAAAGGAGAGAAGCCGAAAAGCTTAAGGAAAAAGCAAGTATGGCACCAACGGCTTCACCATCCTTTCAAGAATGTAAGAATGAGGTTGTTGATCAAGGTAAGGTTTCTAAGACTCATATTGAGTGGAAAGATCAAGGAAAAATCAAAAGAGAGGGGAAAGAGAGTGGCAAACCCAAGAGCTTGGAGAAGGAAGGGAAATCCGAAGGTTTGCGCCAATCCAAGGGGGAAAAAGAAAAAGAAAGAAAAGAAAGGTCAAGTAGCAACTTTTATTTGAGTTTAGGGGATATTAATAAGGTTATTGAGTGTAAGAAACCTTTGCTGGTCATGATTTATAAAGAAAATTATTTTAATGATCAAACTAACTTTGAAGAACTTGAATTGCCAAGTTCAATGATTTATCTTTTGAAGGAATTTGGAGATGTCTTCCAAAATGAAATTCCAAGTGGACTACCATCCAATCAAAAGGGAAAAGGTGAGCTTGCTATCCAAGGTAAGTCTTCTAATACTCAGGTTGTATGGAAAGATTTTAATAAAACCAAGAGTGAAAATTTTGGTGCAAAAGCCGAGAGTGAGGAAGGTGAGATGGCATTGAGTGAGAAAGGAAAAGGAAGACAAGAAAGGAAGAATATAAATTTTTATCTTAGCTTTGGTGATGTGAATAAAGTAATTATGAATAAGAAATCATTGCTGACCATGAATTTTAAAGATACTTATTTAAAGATGTCTTTATTGCATAGAACTTTATCTGCATTGTTGAGAGCTTTACTTAGTGGCAATTTGAAAATTTGGGAAATATTGTTTGCTAATTTTAAAAAGTGTAATTTTTACCATAATGAGCATGTATTTCTAGATTTTGTTGTAATAGTGTTTGACCTAGGAGAATTGGCTTGGTTGCACTTACGAAAGGAAAGGTTTCCTAAACAAAGAAAGTCAAAGCTCATGCTGCCTATGGATGGACTTTTTCAAGTTTTGGAGCCGAATAACAAGAATGCCTACAAGCTTGATTTACCGGGTGAGCATAACATCAGTGCTGCATTTAATGTTGCTGATTTAACTCCTTTTGCTGCAGGTGATGATCCTGATTTGAGGACAAATCCTTTTCAAGAGGAGGGGAATGATGTGATTCCGCCCGAGCCCGCTCCACCGATAACCCGCGGGGGTGCTGACTCCACACGGATGAAGACTAGGCCAATCACAAGAGCTCAAATTAAGAGATTTAAGGGCAACCTGGGAGTATTTATATAGAGGGTAATCAATCTCAATAGAGCTTGTCCATACTTGAAGATACAAAGCCTATTTGAAGCATCCAAGTGGTGGAAGCTGATACGAACCCGGGTGACGGTTTTGGTACATTTTTGGAGTCCGGGAAGTATGAAATGGTTCCAATGCTTTATGGGTTCAATACATATGCCTAAGAGGTCATGGAATCAAGTTAAAGCAGCCTCAAATGCAATCAAAAAGGGATTGTACGGACAGCATCAAGAATTTGGCCGAATTTGCTGTATTGCTTGCTGACTTTACTGTATTTTACTGTATTAGCCTTTTCTTATTTTTCCAAGCATGGGCAACGTGTGGGACTTCATATTCAGCTTATTTGGCATCCTAAAAAGTATCTAGAAGCTGATTTGAAGCTCAAAGAGGTCAAAGATTGGTCAAAGTCAAATTAGTCAAAAAGCTAGTATTATAGTTTCCTAATTTTATTCTACTTTTTGTTTTAGGAAACTACCATTACTTTTTAGTTTTTATTTATTTATTTTCTGGACAAATAAGTTTAGGAAAGTTATTATTTTATTATTTTCATTGTAAATTAATTAATTCCTAATTCAAAATAAAGGAATTAATTAATCAATTTTAGTTTAGGAAACTTAGTTTAGGACATATTAGAATTCGGTCAAGTTTCCTAATTCCGATAGGAGTCCGGTTTTGAATTAATTTTTTAGGCTTTGTTTTGTTTCTTTCAAGCCTATTTAAAGGCTTATTTTTCAATAATAATACAACTTTGATTTGAATGAAAAAATACTTGTGAGATTAATTATCTCTTTGTTCTTTGAGAACACCTAAAACACCATTAGAGAATTGGTTGTTTTAGCTTGACTTATCAGTAGGTTTTCCATCCCTTATTGTGGTGTCTACATTATACCAAGGTTTCTAACCACAGGTTGGTTAGGGGTTGAGGTCCATTCCATTAGAACTTGAACTTAATTAAAGATCCGGGCTAATATAATACGGGTTTAGGAGCAGGTCGTCCTAGGTTCGTATCATTATGAATAAGCAATCATTGCTGACCATGAACTTTAAAGATATTTATTTAAAGATGTCTTTATTGCATAGAACTTTATCTACATTGTTGAGAGCTTTACTTAATGGTAATTTGAAAATTTGGGAAATATTGTTTGCTAACTTTAAAAAGTATAATTTTAACCATAATGAGCATGTATTTCTAGATTTTGTTGTAATAGTGTTTGACCTAGGAGAATTGGTTTGGTTGCACTTACGAAAGGAAAGGTTTCCTAAACAAAGAAAGTCAAAGCTCATGCCGCCTATGGATGGACTTTTTCAAGTTTTCGAGCGTATTCACGAGAATACCTACAAACTTAATTTAATAGGTGAGTATTGTGTTAGTGCTGCATTTAATATTGATGATTTAACTCCTTTTGCTGCAGGTTATGATCTTGATTTGAGGACAAATCCTTTTCAAGAGGAGGGGAATGATGTGATTCCGCTCGAGCCCGCTCAACCAATAACGCGCTGGGTTGCTAATCCGTTACAGATGAAGGTGGGACCAATCTGTAGAGCACAAGCCAAGAAGTTCAAGGATAACCTTGCTGTGCTTATTCAAAGGATAAATCATAATCAAGAAGGAATGATCATGACCAAAGAACCAAGACCTGTTTTGCTGATACAAGTGCTGGAGACTGGTACGGACCCGGGTGACAGTTTTGGTATATTTTTCGAGTCTGAGAAGCATGAAATGGTTCCAATGCTTTATGAGTCCAATACATATGCCTAAGAGGTGATGGAATCGAGTTAAAGCAGCCTCAAATGCAATCAAAAAGGGATTATTCAGACAGCATCAACAATTTGGCCGAATTTGCTGTATTGCTTGCTGGCTTTACTATATTTTACTGTATTAGCCTTTTCTTATTTTTCCAAGCATGGGCAACGTGTGGGACTTCATAGTCAGCTTATTTGACATCCTAAAAAGCATATAGAAGCTGATTTGGAGCTCAAAGAGGTCAAAGATTGATCAAAATCAACTTGATCAAAAGGCTAGCATTTTTAGTTTCCTAATTTGTTTTTACTTTTTGTTTTAGGAAACTACCATTACTTTTTGGCTTTTATTTATTTATTTTCTGGACGAATAACTTTAGGAAGGTTTTTATTTTATTCTTTCCATTATAAATTAATTAATTCCTAATTTAATATAAAGGAATTAATTAACCAAACTTAGATTAGGAAAGGAAGTATAGTTTCGGCCAACTAGGTTTCTTTATGTGTGGTGGCCGGTTTTCTTTACGTTCTAGGGTTTTTAAGTTGTCTTTTCAAAGCCTGTTTAAAGGCTTAGTTATCAATAAGAATTAACTTTGATTTGATAAAGAAAATACTTGTGAGATTATTTATCTCTTTGTTCTTTGAGAACACCTAAAACACCATTAGAGAATTGGTTGTTGTAGCTTGACTTATCAATAGGTTTTCCATCCCCTATTGTGGCGTCTACATTATACCAAGGTTTCTAACCACAGGTTGGTTAGGGGTTGAGGTCAATTCCATTAGAACTTGAACTTAATTAAGATTTGGGCTAATATAATACGGGCTTAGGAGCAGGTCATCCTAGGTTTGTATCACACACAATCGAAGCTTTGGTCTCGTCCCACTGCTTGGGAGCTTACGGTTTCATGATCTATTTCACTCCCCGATGGGGGTTTTCTTCACCCTTTCCACACGGTACTACTTCACTATCCGTCACCCAGGAGTATTTAGCCTTGCAAGGTGATCCTAGCTGATTCACACGGGATTCCATGTGTCCCATGCTACTCGGGTCAGAGCGTAAGCTAGTGATACTTTCGGCTACTAGACTCTCTCCATCTATGGTGCAGTACTCTACCGCTTCGCCTAGTAGCATGACCCTTGCATTACTCTCCCACAACCCCATTTTCACGGTTTAGGCTGCTCTCATTTTGCTCGCCGCTACTACAAGAATTCTTTTTGCTTTCTTTTCCTCTGGCTACTAGGAAGTTTCAGTTCGCCAGGTTGTCTCTTGCCTGTCCATGGATTCAGAAAATAGTTCAAAAGGTTGACCTATTTAGGAATCTCCGGATCTACGCTTATTTTCAACTCCCTGAAGCATTTCGTTGTTTATTATGCCTTTCCTCATCCCTGGGTGCCTAGGTATCTGCTGTAAGCCTTTCCTTGTTTAAACCTCGCCGTTAACTTTAAGGCTATGCCATCCCCTAAAGTGCTACTAAATGGATGATCTTATCAATGTCCATGAATGCCAAATCATAGCGTAGATCAAACTGCCGGATCGAAAAAATTAGGTGCTATCATATAGCTTTATATTGGCTAAGTTCACGAGTTGGAGATAAGCAGACTCAAACCGCTGACATCTGCCATGGGGTAAACCACCACCTCTCAGGCCCCCGAATGATTCTATCATAGAGGCCAACGATAGACAATAACTCCCCCTCGAACATAGCTTACAACTTTCATCCTACTGTGCTCTCCAAAAAGCAACTCTTCTCAAAATCTCAAAAGGTGCTGAGTTGGAATCCCATTCTAACTAAGGATTCATGTGGTTCCAAAGGATCTAGCTATAGGAGAACCAGGAATAAAGAGCTTTCCCCCCTTTTCCACCCGACTCTTTGGTCTTAAGAATGCTGGTTTTAGGAATGAGTGATTGCCCTTCTCCGACCCTTACTGCCCGATTTGAAAGCAGACAGCTACTACGTTCCATTTATTGAACAAGGTTCTATGGTCGGTCTGCGACCCCTGGATGTCAAAGGCATCCTTGGGGTGATCTCGTAGTTCTTACGGGGTTGAGACAATGGGGTTGGTCCATGGATTTTCCTTCCATTTGCTATATTTCACTCAAAGGGTTAAATGAAGATAGTCCATTAAGCTGTTCACAAGGGACAACTTGATCCTCTTCCTTGGGGATCCTAGATGAGGGTAGGAGAGCCACCAACTCCAACTACCATCCATGTACGATCCATACTAGATCTGACCAACTGCCTATCCTAGCTCCTCTACATTCTTGACAGCCCATCTTTGTCTGAGTAGAGTATTTTAGTGGCGTGTTTCGGTCGTCTTCCCCATTACTTAGAAAAAGTGAGCCACTGGTTCAGGTATAAGATACTATCATTACCACTTGGACAATTAGACATCAAACTTGTAATCGTAAAAACCCAATTACAAGAGCGGAGTTCTACCAACTAAGCTATATCCCCCCAAGCCAAGTGGAGCATGCATGAAGGAGTCAAATGCTTCTTCTATTATTTTCCTTGGTGCAGTTGGGCCATCCTGGACTCGAGCCAGAGACTTTGCCCATGAAGTAAATCATCGTACCTACGGTCCAACCAATTGGGAGAGAATCAATAGATTCCTTTTCGGGAGCAATTCATCCTTCCCGAATGCAGCATACAACTCTTCATTGTACTGCGCTTTCCAAGTGTGCATGTTCCTCATTTATTCCTTATCATGGCAAGTCTTTATGAAATAACTCCGATGAGAAGAAAAAAGAAGGCGTTAAGAGACCCTCCTTAACCAACCCTAGACATTCTAAGATCCTTTTTCAAACTTGCTCCCATTTTTAGTCAATAGATAGATAGATAGACACATCCCATTGCACTGATCCAAGGCATTCGTAGTGATTAAGGGGGTCGAAGAACAAGAAGTGAGTTGTTTATCAGCTGAGTGTTCTTTATATGGCTATATCTAATTACCTGGTCCATGCGGAAAGGAAAAAAAAATTTCACATTCTTCCCTTCGGGAATGAAGGATTTGGAAAATCTTATTGATTGTAGCTTTCTCCGGACCTCTAGGAAAAGCATGAAAAAAGGCTCGAATGGTATGATCCCTCCGTCACCCTAAAATGAAAGGGGTGATCTCATAGTTATTGGTCTATGAAGATACGTTGTTAGGTGCTCCTTTTTATTTTCCCATTTAGGCCGAACCTAAATCGATGCTCGAGAGATAGCTGTCCATATACTGATAAGGGATGTATGGATTCTCGAGAAGAGAGGAGCCGCAATGGTCTATGTCGGACTGCTTGGATCCCACGAGTGAATAGAAAGTTGGATCTACATTGGATCTCACCTAAATCGTCCCATTTATCCTCTTAATGAGAATATCGGTTTCAAAACCCCAGTTCGAACATAAGAAGTACACCATGCTAATGTGCCTTAGATGATTCACATCTCAGGCTTAAGTGGTGATGAGCACATTGAACTATTCATGAGGCTGAGAGCCCTCACAGCCTAGGCACAACGACGCAATTATTAGGGTTGCGTTCTACCACTGAGCTAATAGCCCATCGTTCGGGCCTTCCAGTGGGAGCCCATTATGCAAAAAGCGAAAGAAACCCCATCCTTCTCTTTCCATTTTTTATGCCTTCACGTCGCCACATAAGAGGGACATGGGGACCTAAAAAAGGGATCTTATTAACTTGGTCTGACCTAGTATAATAAGCTCATGAGCTTAGTCTTACTTCATTGTCAAGAAAGGAAAGAAGACTTCCATCTCCAAGTTTCACTCAGACATAGCTCGCTTCTTTTTAGGTGGCCAACAGTGTCAAACCAAAATGCCCAACAAGCATTAGCTCTCCCTGAAAAGGAGGTGATCTAGCCGCACCTTCCAGTACGGCTACCTTGTTACGACTTCACTCCAGTCACTAGCTGTGCCGTCGAAATCCCCCTCCTCTAGTCACTTCGGGCATGGCCAGCTCCCATAATGTGACGGGCGATGTGTACAAGGCTCAAGAATGAATTCACCGCCGTATGGCTAGCCGGCGATTACTAGTTATTCCCACTTCGTATAGGCGAGTTGCCATCTACAATCCGAACTGAGGATGGGTTTTTGGAGTTAGCTCACTTTCACGTGATTGCGACCCTTTGTCTCAGCCATTCTAGCACGTATATCACCCAGGGCATAAGGGGTATGATGACTTGACGTCATCGTCACCTTCCTCCAGCTTATCACCGGCAGTCTGCTCAGGGTTCCAAACTCAACGGTGGAAACTAAACATGAGGGTTATGCTCATTGTGGGACTTAAGCCAACACCTTACAATATGAGCTGACTACAGCCATGCACCACCTGTGTCTGCATTCCCGAAGGCACCCCTCTATTTCAAGAGAATTCGCAGCATGTCAAGCCCTCGTAAGGTTCTTCACTTTGCATTGAATTAAACCACATGCTCCACCACTTGTACGGGCCCCCGTAAATTCCTTTGAGTTTCATTCTTGTGAACATAATCCCCAGGTAGGATACTCGATGCATTAGCTACAGCACTGCAAGAGTCGATACGAACAGTGCCTAGTAACCATCGTTTATGGCTAGGACTACTGGGGTATCTAATCCCATTTGCTCCCCTAGCTTTCATCTCTCGGTGTCAGTGTTGGCCCAGCAGAGTGCTTTCGCCATTGGTGCTCTTTCCATTCTTTACGCATTTCATCTCTCCATCGAAAATTCCCTCTGCCCTTACCATACTCCAACTTGGTAGTTTCCACCGCCTGTCTAGGTTTGAGCCCTAAGATTTAATGGCGAACTGAAAAACCCACATACAGATGCTTTGCACCTAATCATTATGGATAACACTTGCATCCTCTGTCTTACCGCGACTGCTAGCATAGAGTTAGCTGATGCTTATTCCCCAGATACCATCATTGTTTCTTATCTGGGAAAAGAAGTTGATGAGCCATAGGCCTTCTACCTCCACGTGGCATTGCTTCATCAGGCTTTCACCCATTGTAGAAAATTCCCCACGACTGCCTCCCATAGGAGTCTAGACTATGTCTCAGTCCCAGTATGGCTGATCATCTTCTTAGACCAGCTATTGATCATCGCCTTGGTAAGTTGTTGCCTCACCAACTAGCTAATCAAACACGAGCCCTTCCTCACGCAGATTCCTCCTTTTGCTCCTCAGCCTATAGGGTATTAGTAGCCGTTTCCAGTTGTTCTTCCCCTCCCAAGGGTAGGTTCTTATTCGTTACTCACCCATCCGCCACTGGAAGCACCACTTCCCATCCGATTTGCATGTGTTAAGCATGCTGCCAGTGTTCATCCTGAGCCAAGATCGAACTCTCCATGAGATTCATATGTGTGATAGCATCTACTATACCAGGAATATCAGTGAACCCGATTATTGAAATTGCTCAGGATACCCTTTTTTAGCTTCTAGAATCTATTTCTTAGTTCCCTCTTACTAATTGGAATCAAAGAATTAGTAGATTTGTTCCACCCAAAATGGCATAAGCAAATAAATTAAAATAAGGTGTATAAATAGAACTTCTGTTTATACACCTTATTTTGCTTATTTGGACCCACCACCTAGTTATGATATCACATTGATAGCCTCTACTTGTGTACTACAACGGCCGAGACAAAAGGTCGCGATCCCATGAAGGTAAGCTAACTCCAAAAACTCAGACACATTGAGTACATCCTATACATGTATCATAAATCTTTACTGAATGTGACATTGGATCTATAAATTTTTTGAACATTCTAAACTTTATATATCTCTTGTTATTTGGGACCCAATTCACCTCACCTCTTTGGGCTTCTATTGAATCAAGAAATAGGTTTAATTGTCCATCTTTTTATATAATATATAAATATAAAATAAGGCACCCTCCAGATAATTCAAATCGAAGCAATTAGATGTCCGATTCGGGCCTATATGACATGACCGATCAATAGAAATACTCTAACACTCTACCTTTGTCATATATTCCATACATCACACTGGAGAGATATCATATTCATGGAATACGATTCACTTTCAAGATGCCTTGGTGGTGAAATGGTAGACACGTTAGGATCAAAATCTCATGCTAAAGAGCGTGGAGGTTCGAGTCCTCTTCAAGGTATAATGTTGAATATTGAGAATGCTCAGTGAGTTGGAATAAGTACGGCAGTGGATCACAAAATCTTGGTGATATTCTCTATCCAATGAATGGGGAATCCGCTTTGAAATCATCCATCCTTCACCCACCCCACCCGCCAAGTATATGCTTCAACAGGAATCACACAAGGGTAGATTGATACAATAGAAACCTCTAGTAAAATGCCCCCCCCCCCTGGTAACCCAGCAGATAAAGTAAATTACATAGTTCATTTTAGGGATTGGTGACTTACCCATTCAGTGACTTTGGCATTGGACGTTCCCAAAATGGGTACTATCTATTTGGGTGAATTCAATAATAAACGCTGTTGGCATTCCAGCCTTCCTTCTCCTTTCAGGGCCTATCTAAAAGAGAATCTGTGAATATCTGAATAGGACAAACTACTTTGTGGATTGCTTTGAAACAATTAGAATTAGTCGATCAATTGGAATGTGCATTATCCATATAGAGGTCAATTGAGAAGATCCGTCGACCTGAGACAAAGAGAACTGTCTATCCATTTTATCTAGTTATGCAGTTAAACCAATGATTCATTATTGTAGCAGATAGCAACAACCATTTCATTCGACATGTGTATTTTTTTTATTTTCCAATGTATTTATGTATTTCATTAATGGAAAATTTTTTATGTAGTGAGTAATAGCTCTGGTTCTTCACTATTCAAGAATTCTTGTTTAGGCAGTTCATACCATCCATCCTTAATGTTTTGATCTAAGATTTCAATTCTTCCATGTTTCAGCAGTAGTATATTGTTCCAAGGAGCTGAGGTCCAAAATATGGAAGAAATGGGTGTTTCCATAACTCTACGACCTGGTCAATTCTATTATGCTTAATCCTTGTTTCATGGCCACATATCTTTCTGGCTAAAGAATGGTAAACCTTTCTCTTGTTACATGAATCCAATTTTCATTTCATCCAAGAAAAGCCATCTTTTTCTCAACAATGTCTTTGTGATTTGATCCAATAGCGTTTCATTAGATAGGAAAAGCTTTGATAAATACTGATAACTCTCGGATGGAGCATTAGAATAGAAAAATCATTTAGATAATGAACTATTGGTTCTAAGGCATCTCTGGCAATGAATCAACAATTCAAAGTACTTTCTTGTGTATTCTTGATAAACCAGCATTTATATATAGATGCAGGAATATCTGTTTGGGAAGTAAGAAACCCCTTTGACATCTCTTCATCTTCAAAGAATTCTCAAAGTGAAAACACAGAAACAATGGGCTAATCTTTGAATAGGAAAAAGAGTGGATCTGCAGGGTCCCAAATGAATTGGCTCATTCAAAAAAAGCCTTGTTCTTTGGAAGATCTATCTCGTGTCTGATACTGCATGGTTCCAGTCTGCAAGAACTCCGAATCATTCTTTTAAAGCCCATCCTCTTCTTCATAAATGATCCGTTTGCCCCGAAATGACCCAGCCCAATAGGGAAATCCCAATTCATTGAGCCTTTCGATACAGTCAAATAAAGAGGCACAAGGACCCCATATTCTAAGAGCTCAAACTATGTGATTGAATAAATCCTCCTTTATCTGTTGCAGATCCAGGACTCCTTCTACTTCCCTTTCTTTAAATTCCGATTCGTATTGTTCATAGAGAAATCTTTGATCAATGATAGAAGAAGATCCAGTTTGCATCATATCTAAGAGATTCCTTGGTTTGGGCCAAAGGAGCAAAGTCACTCGATCATTATCAAACTGGCTATAATCTTTTTCTGTCCGTCAGGATCCCACTAAACCGCCTCTTACTTCTAATAGGCCATGAACTAGATCAGAATCATTCTCAATGAGTCCATAACAAGTGATCCCATTTTTTTCATCGAGTCCGGGTAGAGACCGAAGGTCTTGAACAACCGATCTAGCAAAACAACTCAAAAGATAAAGAAGTATTGTTAATTTCTTCATGCTAGTTCTAAGTTCGAAGTACCATTTGTACAAATAAGAATCCCCTTTGCTACATGATTTCTTCTTCATATAGATAGACATAGGATCTATGGAGCAACTACTTATAAGTACATTTTGCGTGACAACCCTTCCTATCTAATAGAAAAGGATCCCATGATCCTAAACCGATCTTACCTGAGATCGTAAATCCCAAGTCTATAATTGATTTCTTCTATGTAATACTAATCGATACGGCCTCATTGATAAGTGCTACAAAATCTAGTATATTGGAACCCATGGTTATGGACCCGAATCCATTAGTATGGAACATTTTCTTTTCCAAGTGAAATCCCTTAGTATATGAAAGAGAAAGAAGTGCTTTCGTTGTTGTGGAATAAGAAGCCTTTGTATCTTAATGCATGTATTTAATTTATTCGAAGATATTAGAGCGGGATCCACTTTTTGGGGAATATGAGTCAAAGCAATAACAAAAATATTTATAGTGGAACATCTTTCACAATCCCTACAGAGATAGTTCACTAGTAGACCGAGGGATAAGTAATTTAACTCATTCACATCCAGATCATGAATGTTTGGAATCCATATTATGCAAGGAGACATTGCTTTTGCTAATTCGAATTGAAGGGTGATATAAAATCAATCTATTTCCGCCATTATATCCATAGTTAGCCCATTCATCATAGTTAGAAGCTCCAGCTCCATATCAAGATCATGGTCGATGTTGTCACTATTATCAATAAGAAAACCCTTTTTATCCAGGAATTTGTTCAGAAATACTATAATGAAAGGAACATAGGATTTTGTTGCTAGGTATTTAACCAGACAGGATCGTCCAGTTCCTATAGAACCTATCACTAGAATACCCTCAGAGAGGGATAGGGCTAAGCAAAGTGAAAAAGGTTTTCCATAAGATGGGAATGAAAACTATTAGCCCCATAGGAGGTTTGTGAATAAGTGATTGTCTGATAATGAACAAAGAATATCCATCTTTCTACTAGACAGGATGTATTGAACTCATAATTCATTAGATACTTTTTACGAATGTCAACTAAGTATCGTAAGTAAATTGCTCCCGATTGTTCAATCATTTGATAACCAAAGTCATTCTTTGATAAGTGATCACCATGATTCAGACTCAATAGAATTTGATCAATCCTTTTTTCTGTTGTTAAGGTGGAGAACTGAACCAAGAATTCTCTTTCTTTATCATTAATTGAATCACTGTTCGAGACCTAGGATTCTATTTTATCATTAATCCAATCACCGTTCACGTTTTTTCTTTTTCTTATCAATGAATAGATCTCTTTACATGTATGACTTAGATGTCTTGTATTTCTTAAAAAACCGATTCGATTGATGGGAGGTATGCTACTTATGAAATCAATGATATCGATGAGATTGATATTTAAATATTTCTTCTTAGAACTATTGATTGGAGCCTATAAGCAGGCCACCACCTCATAGCATGTTACCGCAAAAGCAGAACCCCGTATTTCTTCTAGAGAATCTCCTAATTGTTCTAGAGCAACTAGAAGGAGATTCTTTAACCAAAATAAATTCAATTCAGATGTAGCATACCTATCTAGAATTTTTCGTAACTCAATCATGTATAATGGAATCATCAAAGATTTGACTCTTTCGAACTCTGTTTGTAACTCACAATAGGCTTAAGAAACAAAGAGAAAGTGTTTCCAAACAAGACATCCAGCAACAAAAAGAAGGAAAAGGATTAAATAGAGGAACTCCCGAACATTTGGTGATCTTAGATGTGTCGATATTAATGGTGACTCATTTCTTCGGACAGAAGAATATTATGTAAACATTTACTCGAAATCTCACCTATCAGATTCCACTGTGGAAGACATAGTTTTTTCTGAAGAATTCACCATGATATATCTAATCCACGCATAATATCATGAAAAATGGATACAAATTTTTGGCTGCTACTTAGTATCGGCAATAGGTCTGAATATCTGAAATTTCAGATATGAATCAGACAGATTCATATCTGAAATTTCAGATATGAATCAGACAGATTCATATCTGAAAGAGGTTGACAATAAGTACTTTCAAAATTGACTATTTGTCCCTCTATTAGAAGTGTTCCAAAAATATCTACAATTGAGTAAATAGCTCTACGAACAAATGGATTGGCTCAAATTTGAAAATTGAAAGATTTGTACAAGTTATACTTGTCATCGCCATTTTGTTGAAAATCGTTAAGTACGAATATGTTAGACACCTGTAACTCGATTGGTTAAATAGTATCTCTCTCCAAAAAAACATAGTTTTTTTTTTTTACCGCTGCGCAAAGAAAATATTTTGTTGCCAGTGAACAAGATATTGAGAAATTGTCCATAAGTACAATCATAATTATTGATATGGGCTTTTTCCACATAAAAAGGGAATCCTTTGTTACAACAAAAGTATAAGTGATGTGCATTATTCAAGAATCGAAGTCGATTTGCTTTATAAATAGAAGATATTAATGAATTTCTATGAAATGGTTTCACGGGATTCAGACAATTGTCTTGATCGTGGGATATCATTGAAAAATAGGAATCCCTGTTATCAAAAGATTTCCTGCGATTATTTCTAGTATGGAATGAGTCAATCATCCACTTTGGTATCTTGCTGAACAAAAATGGTGATATTGTTCCTCCACTGATAAAGAATTTTGCTTTTTGGGAAGGATCATGATCATCCAATAAGAAGGGTTTCCATTTTTTTAAATGAATGATTTAAAGACCTATTGATTCTAACAACTAATTGCATTAGACCTTTCAATTCTTAGATGTGGATCTTGGACCTATGAATGGGGATATTCTGGAAACTCACAAAGAAAAAAGGAAGTGAGTTAGACAAAAAGACAACAAAAGAAGTAAGTTGGACAAAAAGAAAGGAAGTGACTTAGACAAATCTTTTTGTCGATAACCTCAGACCAATCAATCGAATATTGATTAATACGTAATCGATCAAACACTACTTGAAAATGAAAATGGCTCTTCTGCTCAGAAATGAAATGCTCAAAATGTTCCTTTAAATTCTTGCTCCCATTGAACCATTTGTATCTACATGCATTAGGATCCCGATTCATGGATCTCTCGGTTCGAGAAATAAAAAATAAGAGGATTGAACCATTCCTCCTAACTCTTTTTCAAGTTTGATAAATTTTGGTTGATCATATATTTCATTATAGTTCTATGATTCAGAGTATCATTTCCTATTTGATCCCTTTGAATTCTATACTCGAAGTTGCGATCGGATCTATTCATTAAAAAGAATCGATACAATACATTTCTCAATACATTTTTTATGTACCCATATGTGCTATATTGGATTTGAATCAGATTTCAGACCATCTATATTGATTGACTGCCTCCATTATGTTGTTGCTAGCAAATATCATTAATTTTGGTTTTGTATTTTCCAAATCATTCCCGCAGAAAGTCCGAAGCCATTTTTTTCTGATCATTCGATAAAAAGATTGATTTTCTTCATAAAAAATAGGAGGTAGAACCAATAAAGATTTCTTTTTCGATTCATCCCTGAAGTTGAATACCTCATTCAAGAATTGTTTTTTATCCAATCTGTAGAAATCAATAGAAAAGGCAAATCCCTTATATACACCAGATCTGGCTCGGCTATTGATAGAGTGAATAGATCTGCTATTTTTTGGACTTCTGATTTAAAATCATGGTGTAACATGTATCCCCCTCGTTTTGATCATGGAATAGATGAAATAAATCAAAAAATGGATTTTTTTTCCAGAATGAAATCTTATTGGAACTATTAAGTTGATCCTTCAGAACCATATCACATCCCAGATATGATGAAATAAGATGAATTGAGATGGTATTTTATAAATACGTAATTATTTTGAATATATTAACTATTTCTTTATTTTCTGATTGCCTGTAAAGGACAAAAGAAACATCTTGTTCTTTCTTCAACAATTTCTAATCTCTAGTGGACCTCTCAGTAGGATTTGAACGAGATGAAGTTCTGACCATTTGTCAGAGAAAAAAGAACAAATAGATCTTGTAGGATTCCCAAGAAATTCTTCGATTTCTTCTGGAAGTAGATGATTATTCATCTGCTTCTCATGTTCCATGAATAGCTAGGACATTGAGGAATATCCAAAAAGGCATCTAAGGAATCGGTTTGATTCTATCTCTGTTTGTTTTGTTTGAAGAAAGGAAGGATCCTAAAGAATTGATCTTTCTTTTAGTCGTTGAATCTCTCTCCAATTGATCAATGCGCGATATTCTGGATCCTCATTAGTAATGGAATCGAAATGATCTCTAGATCGATAAGAAGATCCTCTCAATTAGCTAGAATCTGTTACTTGAACAAATCTGGATCTTGTGGAATCATATTGAATGTTTGACGATACATTCCCTACCTTGCTAAAAAATCAATCTTTGTTTACCAACCACATATTGTCTAACCAAATCAAATTCTCTTTCGATATGTTCCTCAAAAAACTCCGATTCATGCGGATTCTTCCCCCAATAAAGAAGAGATATTGGCGAAATTGCCACATATGAAATTGAGCACAATTTTGCAAAGAAATAGCCTACTTGCTTCTCAAGAAGAGATGGGAAACATGCTCAATATCATTTTATTGAATAGTTGACCCAGCTCCTTGTTGTTTGAAGAAACCCTCCGCTTCAATTGGTATTTTTTCACGAAAAGCAAACATGAGATAACAAATCCAGTCTTTCACTACGATTTCAAATGCTGTCCTGAATTCAAGTTGATTATGCTTCGCCTCTTCCTCACAGAAAGATGATCAAATAATTCCCAATCATGGTCCTTGCGGATTGGATCATCCATAGAATATACAAAAAGAAACTCTAGATATTTGATATCTTTCTTTTTAAATGAGATCTCAATTCCAGCGATGGTTTCATTAGATACCTTACAACTATAATCCCTATTTTTTCCGATGCAGTTTCTCCACCACTGCGAACCACAGTTAGAATATACAAAAAGAAACCCAAGTACTCTCCTTCGGATCTAGGAAATAGCTCTCAGAGATCGTTTTTCCTTTTGGAAGATACATGAGTGAAACAACCAACCCATTGATACAAAAGATTCTTCCAATGTATCATTTCTAGGTCCAATGAAATTCATAGGTATAGGAAGAAGCCATGTTAAATAGAGATTTTTTTCTTTCTACCATCTTTCGACTGTTAATATGACATATAGGGACCACTACTACAAAGAGTACTACACCCTTGATCGTGAAATATCGATTGCTTGTTGAACCCTGTAAATGTGAATTGTGTGAAAGTAGGATACTCCAAATTCGAGAGTCCAAGAGTTTTATAAACATACTTGATGGAAAAAAAAGTGTGAATGAAAGATCCCACTGAATTGAATTGGGTCCATGAATCTACGAAATAATGAGAATTCTTGATCTCTCTCAATATCTCTTTTAATTCGAAAATCTAGGATTTGAATTGATGTCCTTTCATTGAGTCTTTCTAAATCGCATTGATTTATCCTAAGGATTTCATTTGAATTAGAATTTGGTTATCCACCATGTATGAGGATCCCCGTTAAGCTTCCATGGCTAGATGGTTAAATTGCCCCACTTATAATTGGCAAATTCATAGGTTCAATTCCTACTACATGCACACCAATGGAACCCTCCAATAAAATAAGTCTATTGGAATTGGCTATGTATCAATGGAATCTCATCATCCATACATAACGAATTGGTGTGGTATATTCATATCATAACATATGAATAGTAAGAACTAGCATTCTTATTGAGACTAGAACTCATAGGGAAGAAAATATATTTATTGATGGAATGAAATATGCAGTATTTACAGACAAAAGTATTCGGTTATTGTTGAAAAATCAATATACTTCTAATGTCAAATCAGGATCAACTAGGATAGAAATAAAGCATTGGGTCGAACTTTTCTTTGGTGTCAAGGTAATAGCCATGAATAGTCATCGACTTATAGGAAGGGGTAGAAGAATGGGACATATTATGGGACATACAATGCATCACAGATGTTTGATCATTATGCTTCAACAGGATTATTCTATTCCACCAGTTAGAAAGAAAAGAACTTAAATCAAAATACTTAATAGCATGGCCATACATTTATACAAAACTTCTACCCCGAGCACATGCAAAGGAGTCATAGACAGTCAAGTGACATCCAAACCATGAAATAATTTGATCTACAGGTAGCATCATTGTGGTAAAGGTCATAAGCGTCTATGTCATAAAATTGATTTTTGACGGAATGAAAAAGACATATATGGTGGAATCGTAACTCTAGAATATGATCCTAATCAAAATGCACACATTTGTCTCATACACTATGCGGATGGTGAGAAAAGATATATTTTACATCCCAGAGGGGTTACAATTGGAGATACCATTGTTTTGGGTATAGAAGTTCCTATAAAAATGGGAAATGCCCTACCATTGAGTGCGGTTTGAACTATTGATTTATGTAATTGAAAGTAACCAATTAGGTTTACAACGAAACCTAGAAATCGATTGCTGATACAATTTGAGTACCTCTATAGGCTATACCTCAACAGAAAGCTAAAGAGTAACAGAAGCAAGTGATTAAGTTCAATAGTTCCTCATATAAAATTATTGACTAGAAATATAGTAATATGGAGAAGACAAAATTGTTTCAAGCACCAACAGAACCAGAAGTGCCACTTGTTTCAAAGGTTGAAGTGATACGAACCTAGGACGGCCTGCTCCTAAACACCGTATTATATTAGCCCGGATCTCAATTAAGTTCAAGTTTTAATGGAATAGACCTCAACCCCTAACCAACCTGTGGTTAGAAACCTTGGTATAATGTAGACGCCACAATAGGGGATGGAAAACCTATTAATAAGTCAACCTAAAACAACCAATTCTTTAATGGTGTTTTAGGTGTTCTCAAAGAACAAAGAGATAATTAATCTCACAAGTATTTTCTTAATCAAATCAAAGTTGTCTTATTATTGAAAAATAAGCCTTTAAAGTCCCACACGTTGCCCATGCTTGGAAAAATAAGAAAAGGCTACTACAGTAAAATACAGTAAAGCCAGCAAGCAATACAACAAATTCGGCCAAATTGTTGATGCTGTCCGTACAAGCCCTTTTTGATTGCATTTGCGGCTGCTTTAACTTGATTCCATGACCTCTTAGTCATATGTATTGAACCCATAAAGCATTGGAACCATTTCATACTTCCCGGACTCCAAAAATGTACCAAAATCGTGACCTGGGTTCGTATTGGCTTCCACCACTTGGATGCTTAGAATAGGCTTTGTATCTTCAAGTATGGACAAGCTCTGTTGAGATTGATTACCCCCTGTATAAATACTCCCAGGTTGTCCTCAAATCTTTTAATTTGAGCTCTTGTGATTGGCCTAGTCTTCATCCGTGTCGAGTCAGCACCCTAGCAGGTTATCGATGGAGCGGGCTCGGGCGAAATCACATCAAATAGGCTACAAAGCCATGAAATAAAACCCTAGAACATAAAGAAAACCGGCCACCACACATAAAGAAACCTAGTTGGCCAAAACTATACTTCCTTTCCTAATTTAAGTTTGATTAATTAATTCCTTTATATTAAATTAGGAATTAATTAATTTACAATGGAAAGAATAAAATAAAAACCATCCTAATGTTATTTGTCCAGAAAATAAATAAATAAAAGCCAAAAAGTAATGGTAGTTTCCTAAAACAAAAAGTAAAAACAAATTAGGAAACTAAAAATGCTAGCCTTTTGATCAGGTTGACTTTGATCAATCTTTAACCTCTTTGAGCTTCAAATCAGCTTCTAGATGCTTTTTAGGATGCCAAATAAGCTGAATATGATGTCCCACACGTTGCCCATGCTTGGAAAAATAAGAAAAGGCTAATACAGTAAAATACAATAAAGCCAGCAAGCAATACAGCAAATTAGGCCAATTCTTGATGCTGTTCGTACAATCCCTTTTTGATTGCACTTGAGGCTGCTTTAACTTGATTCCATGACCTCTTAGGCATATTTATTGAACCCATAAAGCATTGGAACCATTTCATGCTTCCTGGACTTCAAAAATGTACCAAAACCGTCACCCGGGTCCGTAACGGCTTCCACCACTTGGATGCTTAGAATAGGCTTTGTATCTTCAAGTATGGACAAGCTCTGTTGAGATTGATTACCCCCTGTATAAATACTCCTAGGTTGTCCTTAAATCTCTTAATTTGAGCTCTTGTGATTGGCCTAGTCTTCATCCGTGTCAAGTCAGCACCCCAGCGGGTTATCGATGGAGCGGGCTCGAGCGGAATCACATCATTCCCCTCCTCTTGAAAAGGATTTGTCCTCAAATCAAGATCATCACCTTCAGAAAAATGAGTTAAATCAGCAACATTAAATGCAGCACTCATGGTATACTCACCCGGTAATCAAGCTTGTAGGCATTCTTGTTATTCGGCTCCAAAACTTGAAAAGGTCCATCCATAGGCGGCATGAGCTTTGACTTTCTTTGTTTAGGAAACCTTTCGTTTCGTAAGTGCAACCAAACCAATTCTCCTGGGGCAAACACTATTACAACAAAATCTAGAAATACATGCTCATTATGGTAAAAATTACACTTTTTAAAGTTAGCAAACAATATTTCCCAATTTTTCAAATTGCCACTAGGTAAAGCTCTCAACAATGCAGATAAAGTTCTATGCAATAAAGACATCTTTAAATAAGTGTCTTTAAAATTCATGGTCAGCAATGATTTCTTATTCATAATTACTTTATTAACATCACCAAAGCTAAGATAAAAATTTATATTTTTCCTTTCTTGTCTTCCTTTTCCTTTCTCATTCACAGCCATCTCACCTTCCTCATTCTCAGCTTTTGCACCAAATTTCTCACTCTTGGTTTTATTAAAATTTTTCCACACAACCTGAGTATTAGAAGACTTACCTTGGAAAGAAAGCTCACCTTTTCCCTCTTGATTGGATGGTAGTCCACTTGGAATTTCATTTGGGAAGACATCTCCAAATTCTTTCAAAAGAGAAATCATTGAACTTGGCAATTCAAGTTCTTCAAAGTTAGTTTGATCATTAAAATAATTTTCTTTATAAATCATGACCAGCAAAGGTTTCTTACACTCAATAACCTTATTAATATCCCCTAAACTCAAATAAAAGTTGCTACATGACCTTTCTTTTCTTTCTTTTTCTTTTTCTCTCTCGGATTGGTGCAAACCTTCGGATTTCCCTTCCTTCTCCAAGCTCTCGGGTTTGCCACTTTCTTTCCCCTCTATTTTGGTTTTTCCTTGATCTTTCCACTCAATATGAGTCCCAGAAACCTTACCTTGATCAGCAACCTCATTCTTACCTTCTTGAAAGGATGGTGAAGCCGTTGGTGCCATACCTGCTTTTTCCTTGAGCTTTTCGGCTTCTCTGCTTTGTTGCATTTGTAATTGGTCTTTGTAAACCTCTTTAGGAGATAATGGTTCCAGCTTAACCTTCTTCCCTTTAAACCTGAAAACAATACTATTTTCTCAACCAAAATTAGTAGCATCTTTATCAAATTGCCATGGTCTACCTAATAGTATATGTCCAGCAATCATGGGTACAATATCACATAAAACTACATCCTCATATCTACCTATATTAAATTTTACTTTGGCTCGTTTATTCACTTTTATTTCACCACTATCATTAAGCCATTGTAATCTATAAGGTTCTGGATGTTTAATAGTTATTAAGCCTAATTTATCAACTACAATGTTACTAATTACATTTGTACAACTTCCACTATCAATAATCATACTACAAATCTTACCTTGAATTTCACATCGGGTGTGGAAGATGTTCTCTCTTTGAATTTCATCCTCATCTTTGTATGCAGCAAGTACTCTCCTAGAAAGCAAGTTTAATTCAGCATTGGATGCTTGCAAGGTTTCGGGTTCATCCTCCAAGTCCTCCTCCTCTTGCTTGGCTTCATCCTCACTTTCTTCACTTTCCGATTCTAGCTCGCCATTGGCCTTTAACACCATGATTCTTCTACTCGGGCATTGTCTAGCGATGTGTCCTTGTCCCTGGCACTTAAAACAAATAATTTCTCTAGATCTTGAAGGTTTAGGATCAGATTTTACCTCAAGTTTAGGTGCTTGGACAGATTCGGCTTTGGACTCCCTTTTTGGCCGAATGGAGCTTTCTTCTCCTAGTTTCAGTTTTTGTCTTGCTTTGAAGGTGGGATTGTTTCTCCAGCCACCTGAACCTGTCCTTCCACTGCTAGAAACTCCTCCAAACCGTGTACTAACACCCCTCCTCTTGAATTGGTTCTCAAGCTTAATTGCTACATGCAACATCTCCTCCAATTCCAAGTATTGTTGTAATTTAAGTTGGTTGGCAATGTCACGGTTTAACCCTCCAAGAAATCTTGCCATTGTTGCCTCCCTATCCTCATTCATATTCAGCCTCATCATGAGCATCTCCATCTCTTTGTAATAATCCTCCACGGACCTACTTCCTTAAGACGAAGATTGAAGCCTTTGATGCAGCTACCTGTGGTAATGGGATGGCACAAACCGTTTCCTCATGGCTCCTTTCATTTGACGCCATGTCGAGATTAAATCATCACCAACTCTCCTTCGGGTATTTTTCTCATTGGTCCATCATTGGAGTGCATAATGTCCAAACTCCATTGCTGCCAACTTCACCTTCTTACCTTCCGAGTAGTTGTGGCAGTCAAAAATCATCTTCATTTTTTCTTCCCACTCCGAATAAGCTTCGGGATCACTTTTACCCATAAAAGGTGGGATGTGAACCTTGATATTTCCCAAATCATCATCTGTATCTTCCCTCCTATATCTTCCATGGCCAGCTCTATCTTGGACAGCAAAAGTTTCATCCATACCTTCTTCAAAGTCTCCACCGAATGGCTCCTCAGCAAATTCCTCTCTCGGTCTCTCGCGACCTCCTCGTCCTCGGCCTCGCCTTCCATGGAATTCTTACCTATTTCTTGTATTTGGCATTCCTTGTGAGGCTTCTAGTCTTCCCACTCTTTGATTCACATGCTCAACTTGAGCACTAACCCGCTGTATTGACTCCAAAACAGCTCTCATGTCCACTTGGTCTCCACTCCCGGTAGCTCGGGCATCGACATGGAATGCTACGGACTCCTCCTCATTGATCCTCAAGGGTGGCTTTCCTCTCCTCATTCTTCATTCTGTCATGTTAGTATATTAATGCAATAGAAATAAAATAGGACCTTACAATTTCACTCCCTTACGTGTTTCACTCAAATGAGGACTCGTCACTCGTGTTTGCACACTTGTTTCGGCTTTTACCCTCTTTTAAGCTCACACACTCTTGCATTTTTCCACTCAATGAATTATCTCAAAGTTCTAATTAAAACACCCATAAAACAGCAATTAGATCACTAGTATGTTTTAATTAAACTTATCAACAAAACAGTAAGCAAAAATAAACAAATACCAAACGGAATGAAAAAACCTATTTTCGGTTTTTTTAGACGAAATAAAGCAAATTAATGAGAAAACTTTGGAATTTTGAAGAACTGGACCAGATGGTAATAGATTATGAGTTCAATAATAAAATTCTAGAAAAAGAAATTCAAATACGAACAAGAATCAAAGAGAACAAAAATATAGAAAAGTGTTGGTTGTTTCTTTGTAATTCAAGTTTTTGTATCAAATCCTTTAACTAATTTTAATCCAAATAATTTAGCACTCAAACTCAATTATCCAGCAGCCAAAAATAACTTTCCAGAAACTCCAAATATGGAATAAATAATCAACAAAGCAGCAGTTACAAGAAATTTCCAGCAACAAACTTCAACACCAATTTTCAACAAACCGATATATATATATATATTTTTATATTCGGCTTTCTTCTTTCTTTTTTTTTTTTTCTTATCTTTTTTTTTTTTTGTCACTCACTGAATATTAGACACAACTGCAGTAGCAAGAATAAACAACAAATTTGGAATTCCAACTCCAACAATTCACCAAACCCGTGACCTCCAAATAAACACAAATGTGCAGTTTTTTTTTCTTTTCTTTTTTTTTTTTTCTTAAATGTTGCCGCAAACTCTTTTTTTTTTTATTTTAAATAGATGAATGCAAATATTTAACACTAAAACAGCAAATAAAAATCAACAATAACCAAATTAATAGAACAATGATGAAAGACAACCAACAAACGAGGAAATAAAAAATACGGTAAAACTGGGAAATCCTAATTCAACTAGGAATGAATTTTTTTTTTTTTTTTTAAGATGGAGAACGTGTATGGGATGGATGCAACCTTAACCTAATGCTAAAATTACAGAATAACACAAAAACAAATAAAGCAAATAAAGATAGATCAAACTTGAACAAAATTTAGCTCTGATACTAAATGATACGAACCTAAGACGACCTGCTCCTAAACCCATATTATATTAGTCTGAATCTCAATTAAGTTCAAGTTTTAATGGAATGGACCTCAACCCCTAATCAACCTGTGGTTAGAAATCTTGGTATAATGTAGACGTCACAATAGGGGATGGAAAACCTATTGACAAGTCAAGCTAAAACAACCAATTTTCTAATGGTGTTTTAGGTGTTCTCAAAGAACAAAGAGATAATTAATCTCACAAGTATTTTCTTTATCAAATCAAAGTTTTATTCTTATTGATAACTAAGCCTTTAAATAGGCTACAAATCCACGAAAGAAAACCCTAGAACATAAAGAAAACCGGCCACCACACATAAAGAAACCTAGTTGGCCGAAACTATACTTCCTTTCCTAATTTAAGTTTGATTAATTAATTCCTTTATATTAAATTAGGAATTAATTAATTTACAATGGAAAGAATAAAATAAAAACCTTCCTAAAGTTATTTGTCTAGAAAATAAATAAATAAAAGCCAAAAAGTAATGGTAGTTTCTGATGTGATTCCTCCCGAGCCCGCTCCACTGATAACCTACTGTGGTGCTGACTCGACACGGATGAAGACTAGGCCAATCACAAGAGCTCAAATTAAGAGATTTAAGGACAACCTGGGAGTATTTATACAGGGGGTAATCAATCTCAACAGAGCTTGTCCATACTTGAAGATACAAAGCCTATTCTAAGCATCCAAGTGGTGGAAGCCGATACGAACCCAGGTGATGATTTTGGTACAGTTTTGGAGTCCGAGAAGCATGAAACGGTTCCAATGCTTTATGGGTTCAGTACATATTCCTAAGAGGTCATGGAATCAAGTTAAATCAGCCTCAAATGCAATCAAAAAGGGCTTGTAAGGACAGCATCAACAATTTGGCCGAATTTGCTGTATTGCTTGCTGGCTTTACAATATTTTACTGTATTAGCCTTTTCTTATTTTTCCAAGCATGGGCAACGTGTGGGACTTCATATTCAGCTTATTTGGCATCCTAAAAAGAATCTAGAAGCTTATTTGAAGCTCAAAGAGGTCAAAGATTGATCAAAGTCAACTTGATCGAAAGGCTAGCATTTTTTAGTTTCCTAATTTGTTTTTACTTTTTGTTTTAGGAAACTACCATCACTTTTTGGCTTTTATTTATTTATTTTCTGGACAAATAACTTTAGTAAGGTTTTTATTTTATTCTATCCATTGTAAATTAATTAATTCCTAATTTAATATAAAGGAATTAATTAATCAAACTTAGATTAGGAAAGGAGGTAAAGTTTTGGCCAACTAGGTTTCTTTATGTGTGGTGGCTGGTTTTCTTTATTTTTAGGGTTTTATTTCATGGCTTTGTAGCCTATTTAAAGGCTTATTTTTCAATATGAATATAACTTTGATTTGATTAAGAAAATACTTGTGAGATTAATTATCTCTTTGTTCTTTGAGAACACCTAAAACACCATTAGAGAATTGGTTGTTTTAGCTTGACTTATCAATAGGTTTTCCATCCCCTATTGTGGCGTCTACATTATACCAAGGTTTCTAACCACAAGTTGGTTAGGGGTTGAGGTCCATCCCATCAGAACTTGAACTTAATTGAGATCCGGGCTAATATAATACGTGTTTAGGAGCAGGTCGTCCTAGGTTCGTATCAGTTTCCTAAAACAAAAAGTAAAAACAAATTAGGAAACTAAAAATGCTAGCCTCTTGATCACGTTGACTTTGATCAATCTTTGACCTCTTTGAGCTTCAAATCAGCTTCTAGATGCTTTTTAGGATGCCAAATAAGCTGAATATGATGTCCCACATGTTGCCCATGCTTGGAAAAATAAGAAAAGGCTAAGAAAGTAAAATACAGTAAAGCCAGCAAGCAATACAGCAAATTTGGTGAAATTGTTGATGCTGTCCATACAAGCCCTTTTGATTGCATTTGAGGATACTTTAACTTGATTCCATGACCTCTTAGGCATATGTATTGAACCCATAAAGCATTGGAACCATTTCATGCTTCCTGGACTCGAAAAATGTACCAAAACCGCCACCCGGGTCCGTATCGGCTTCCACCACTTGGATGCTTAGAATAGGCTTTGTATCTTCAAGTATGGACAAGCTCTATTGAGACTGATTACTCCCTGTATAAATACTCCCAGGTTGTCCTTAAATCTCTTAATTGGAGCTTTCGTGATTGGCCTACTCTTCATCCGTGTCGAGTCAGCACCCCAGCAGGTTATCGATGGAGCGGGCTCAGGCGGAATCACATCAAGGAGGATGGGTTATTCACATTTCATTTGATGGTCAGAGGCAAATTGAAAGCAAAGCAGTGGCAATTATAAGGATTCCCAGGCCGAAAATGGAGATGTCGCCTACGTTACCTGTAATATGTTGAAGTATCGATGTAATTTCATAGAGTCATTCGGTCTGAATGCTACATGGAAAACATAAGCCAGATGAAGGAATGGGAAGACCTAGGATGTAGAAGATCATAACATGAGTGATTTAGTAGATTTTGATTCCTATATATCCACTCATGTGGTACTTCATTGTATGATATATATAAGAATTATACAATGTATATAAGATCCATCTATATAGATATCATCATCTACATCCAAAAAGCCGTATGCTTTGGAATAAGCTTGTACAGTTTGGGAAGGGGTTTTGATTGATCAAAAAGAAGAATCTACTTCAATCGATATACCTTTAGGCACGGCCATACATAACATAGAAGTCACACTTGGAAAGGGTAGACAATTAGCTAGAGGCGGTGCTGTAGCGAAACTGATTGCAAAAGAGGGGAAATCGACCATATTAAAATTACCTTCTGGGGAGGTCCGTTTGATATCCAAGAACTGCTCAGTAACAGTCAGACAAATGGGGAATGTTGGGGTCAACTAGAAAAGTTTGGGAAGAGACGGATCGAAATGTTGGCTAGGTAAGCATCCTGTAGTAAGAGGAGTAGTTATGAACCCTGTAGACCATCCCCTTGGAATGGTGAAGGGAGGGCCCCAATTGGTAGAAAAAACCCCACAACCCCTTGGGGTTATCCTGCACTTGGAAGAAGAAGTAGAAAAATGAATAAATATATTGATAATTTGATTCTTCATCATTGTACTAAATAGAATTTCTTTGTTCGTCTTTACAAAAAATAAAAAATAAAAAATAAAAATATTGGAGCAATTAATTGTGACACGTTCACTAAAAAAAAAAAAAAAATCCTTTTGTAGTGAATCATTTATTAAGAAAAATAAATACACATAACACAAAATCAGAAAAAGAAATAATAGTCACTTGGTCCCATTTAGTTGATGATGTGATTCCGCCCGAGGCCGCTCAACTGATAACCCGCTGGGGTGCTGACTCGACACGGATGAAGACTATGCCAATCACAAGAGCTCAAATTAAGAGATTTAAGGACAACCTGGGAGTATTTATACAGAGGATAATCAATCTCAATAGAGCTTGTCCATACTTGAAGATACAAAGCCTATTCTAAGCATCCAAGTGGTGGAAGCCGATACGGACCCGGGTGACGGTTTTGGTACATTTTTGGCGTCCGGGAAGCATGAAATGGTTCCAATGATTTATGGGTTCAATACATATGCCTAGGAGGTCATGGAATCAAGTTAAATCAGCCTCAAATGCAATCAAAAAGGGCTTGTACGGACAGCATCAACAATTTGGCCGAATTTGCTGTATTGCTTGCTGGCTTTACTGTATTTTACTGTATTAGCCTTTTCTTATTTTTCCAAGCATGGGCAACGTGTGGGACTTCATATTCAGCTTATTTGGCATCCTAAAAAGCATCTAGAAGCTGATTTGGAGCTCAAAGAGGTCAAAGATTGGTCAAAGTCAATTAGTCAAAAAAGCTAGTATTATAGTTTCCTAATTTTATTCTACTTTTTGTTTTAGGAAACTACCATTACTTTTTAGTTTTTATTTATTTATTTTCTGGAAAAATAAGTTTAGGAAAGTTATTATTTTATTATTTTCATTGTAAATTAATTAATTCCTAATTCAGAATAAAGGAATTAATTAATCAAATTTAGTTTAGGAAACTTAGTTTAGGACATATTAGAATTCGGTCAAGTTTCCTAATTCCTATAGGAGTCCGGTTTTGAATTATTTTTTTAGGGTTTATTTTGTTTCTTTCAAGCCTATTTAAAGGCTTATTTTTCAATAAGAATACAACTTTGATTTGATTAAGAAAATACTTGTGAGATTAATTATCTCTTTGTTCTTTGAGAACACCTAAAACACCATTAGAGAATTGGTTGTTTTAGCTTGACTTATCAATAGGTTTTCCATCCCCTATTGTGGTGTCTACATTATACCAAGGTTTCTAACCACAGGTTGGTTAGGGGTTGAGATCCATTCCATTAGAACTTGAACTTAATTAAAGATCCGGGCTAATATAATACGGGTTTAGGAGCAGGTCGTCCTAGGTTCGTATCATTTGGTATCAGAGCTAAATTTTGTTCAGGTTTGATCTATCTTTATTTGCTTTATTTGTTTTTGTGTTATTCTGCAATTTTAGCATTAGGTTAAGGTTGCATCCATCCTATACACGTTCAACATCTTAAAAAAAAAAAAACAAAAAAATTCATTCCTAGTTGAATTAGGTTTCCTAGTTTTATCGTATTTTTGTTTCCTAATTTGTTGGTTGTCTTTTATCATTGTTCTTGATAATTTTGGTTTTTGTTGATTTTCCTTTTCTGTTTTAGTCTTAGAAATTTGCATTCATATATTAAAAAAAAAAAAAAAAAAAAAGAGTTTGTTGCAACATATAAAAAAGAAAAAAAAAAACTGCACTTTTAATTTTTGATTGGGAGGTCACGGGTTTAGTGTTTGTTTTGGAGTGGAATTGCAATTTTGGTAATTATTCTTGTTACTGCAGTTGTTTATGTTCTGTGAGTGAAAAAAAAAAAAAAAAAAAGAAGAAGGTAAAGCCGAATAAAAAAAAAAAAAGAAGAAAAAAAAAATATTTCGGTTTGTTGGAGTTTGATTTGTTTGCTGGAAATTTGTTGGAGCTGCTGGTGTTTTTTTGATTTTTTATTCAATATTTGAGTTGCTGGGAAATTATATTGCTGCTGGATATTTGGATTTTGGGTGCTTAAATTATTTGGATTAAAATTAGTTAAAGGAATTGATACAAAACTTGAATTACAAGAACAACAACCGACACTTTTCTATAATTTTGTTCTCTTTGATTCTTGTTCGTATTTGAATTTCTTCTTCTGGAATTTTATTCTTGAACTCATAATCTACTACCATCTGGTGCAGTTTTCAAAAATTCCAACGTTTTCCCATTATTTTGTGTTTTCTTGTCTAGAAAGCCGAAAAATTAGGATTTGTTGGATTCTTTCGGTATTAACTACTTTTTGCTACTGTCTTGTTGATAAGTTTAATTAAAACATACTAGTGATCTAATTGCTGTTTTTGTGGGTGTTTTAATTAGAACTTTGAGATAATTCATTGAGTGGGAAAAGGCAAGAGTGTGTGAGCTTAAAAGAGGGTAAAAGCCGAAACTAGTGTGCAAACACGAGTGTTGAGACCTTGTTTGAGTGAAACACGTGAGGGAGTGAATATTGTGAGGATTTATTTTATTTTTTGCAGTATTTTACTAACATGGCAGATTCTAGAATAAGAAGAGGAGATCCACCCTTGAGGATCAATGAGGAAGAGTCCGTAGCATTTCATGGCGATGACCGAGCTACCGGAAGTGGAGATCAAGTGGACTTGAGAACTATTTTGGAATCAATACAGTGGATGAGTGCTCAATTTGAGCATGTAAATCAAAGAGTGGGAAGATTAGAAGCCTCACAAGGAAGGCCAAATACAAGAAATAGGCAAGAATTCCATGGAGGACGAGGCCGAGGACGAGGAGGTCGCGAGAGGCCGGGAGAGGAATTTGATGAGGAGCCATTGGACGGTGACTTTGAGGAAGGTATGGACGAAACCTTTGCTGTCCAAGATAGAGCTGGCCGTGGGAGATATAGGAGGGAGGATACAGATGAAGATTTGGGAAATATCAAGGTTAATATCCCATCTTTTATGGGTAAAAGTGATCCTGAAGCTTATTTGGAGTGGGAAGAGAAAATGGAGATGATTTTTTACTGCCACAACTTTTCGGAAGGTAAGAAGGTGAAGATGGCAGCAATGGAGTTTGGCCATTATGCACTCCAATGGTGGATAAATGAGCAAAGCACCCGAAGGAGGGTTGGTGAAGACTTAATTACAACATGGCGACAAATGAAAGGAGTCATGAGGAAGCGGTTTGTGCCATCCCATTACCAAAGGTTGCTGCATCAAAGGCTTCAATCTTTGTCTCAAGGAAGTAGGTCCGTGGAGGATTATTACAAAGAGATGGAGATGTTAATGATGAGGTTAAACATGAGGGAGGATAGAGAGGCAACAATGGCAAGATTTCTTGGGGGGTTAAACCGTGACATTGCCAACCAAATTGAATTACAACAATACTTGGAATTGGAGGAGATGTTGCATGTAGCCATTAAACTTGAGAACCAATTCAAGAGGAGGGGTGTTAGTACACGGTTCGGAGGAGTTTCTAGCAGTGGAAGGACAAGTTCAAGTGGCTGGAAAAACAATTCCACTTATGAAAACAAGTTGAGGCCGAAATTAGGAGAAGAATCTACCAACCGGCCAAGAAGGGAGGTCAAGACCGAATCTGTCCAAGCACTTAGAGGTGAGATAAAATCTGATCCTAAACCTCAAAAATCTAGAGAAATAATTTGTTTTAAGTGCCAAGGAAGAGGACACATATCCAGCCAATGCCCAAATAGAAGAATCATGGTATTAAAGGGTGATGGTGAGCTGGAATCCGCAAGTGAAGAAAGTGGAGCTGAAACCGATCAAGAGGAGGGTTGTAATGAAGATGAAACCGAACTTGTAGATACATCTAATGCCGAGTTGAGCTTGGTTTCAAGGAGAGTACTTGCTGTCTACAAAGATGAAGAGCAGATACAAAGAGAAAACATCTTCCACACTCGCTGCGAAATACAAGGTAAAATTTGTAGCATGATTATAGATAGTGGGAGTTGTACTAATGTGATAAGTAATCTTGTAGTTGATAAATTAGACTTGAAAACAATTAAACATCCAGAACCTTATAGATTACAATGGCTTAATGATAGTGGTGAGATGAAAGTAAACAAACAAGCCAAAGTAAAATTTAATATAGGTAGATATGAGGATGTAGTTTTATGTGATATTGTGCCTATGATTGCTGGACATATACTATTAGGTAGACCATGGCAATTTGATAAAGATGCTACTCATTTTGGTCGAGAAAATAGTATTGTTTTCAGGTTTAAAGGGAAGAAGGTCAAGCTGGAACCATTATCTCCTAAAGAGGTTTACAAAGACCAATTACAAATGCAACAAATGAGAGAAGCCGAAAAGCTCAAGGAAAAAGCAAGTATGGCACCAACGGCTTCACCATCCTTTCAAGAAGGTAAGAATGAGGTTGCTGATCAAGGTAAGGTCTCTAAGGCTCATATTGAGTGGAAAGATCAAGGGAAAGCCGAAGGAGAGGGGAAAGAAAGTGGCAAACCTGAGAGCTTGGAGAAGGAAGGGAAATCCGAAGGTTTGCGCCAATCCAAGGGGGAAAAAGAAAAAGAAAGAAAAGAAAGGTCAAGTAGCAACTTTTATTTAAGTTTAGGGGATATTAATAAGGTTATTGAGTGTAAGAAACCTTTGCTGGTCATGATTTATAAAGAAAATTATTTTAATGATCAAACTAACTTTGAAGAACTTGAATTGCCAAGTTCAATGATTTCTCTTTTGAAGGAATTTGGAGATGTCTTCCCAAATGAAATTCCAAGTGGACTACCATCCAATCAAGAGGGAAAAGGTAAGCTTGCTATCCAAGGTAAGTCTTCTAATACTCAGCTTGTGTGGAAATATTTTAATAAAACCAAGAGTGAAAAATTTGGTGCAAAAGCCGAGAGTGAGGAAGGTGAGATGGCATTGAGTGAGAAAGGAAAAGGAAGACAAGAAAGGAAGAATATAAATTTTTATATTAGCTTTGGTGATGTTAATAAAGTAATTATGAATAAGAAATCATTGCTGACCATGAATTTTAAGGATACTTATTTAAAGATGTCTTTATTGCATAGAACTTTATCTGCATTGTTGAGAGCTTTACTTAGTGGCAATTTGAAAATTTGGGAAATATTGTTTGCTAACTTTAAAAAGTGTAATTTTTACCATAATGAGAATGTATTTCTAGATTTTGTTGTAATAGTGTTTGACCCAGGAGAATTGGTTTGGTTACACTTACGAAAGGAAAGGTTTCCTAAACAAAGAAAGTCAAAGCTCATGCCGCCTATGGCTGGACTTTTTCAAGTTTTGGAGCTGAATAACAAGAATGCCTACAAGCTTGATTTACTAGGTGAGTATAACGTGAGTGCTGCATTTAATGTTGCTGATTTAACTCCTTTTTCTGCAGGTGATGATCTTGATTTGAGGACAAATCCTTTTCAAGAGGAGGGGAATGATGTGATTCCGCCCGAGGCCGCTCAACTGATAACCCGCTGGGGTGCTGACTCGACACGGATGAAGACTATGCCAATCACAAGAGCTCAAATTAAGAGATTTAAGGACAACCTGGGAGTATTTATACAGAGGATAATCAATCTCAATAGAGCTTGTCCATACTTGAAGATACAAAGCCTATTCTAAGCATCCAAGTGGTGGAAGCCGATACGGACCCGGGTGACGGTTTTGGTACATTTTTGGCGTCCGGGAAGCATGAAATGGTTCCAATGATTTATGGGTTCAATACATATGCCTAGGAGGTCATGGAATCAAGTTAAATCAGCCTCAAATGCAATCAAAAAGGGCTTGTACGGACAGCATCAACAATTTGGCCGAATTTGCTGTATTGCTTGCTGGCTTTACTGTATTTTACTGTATTAGCCTTTTCTTATTTTTCCAAGCATGGGCAACGTGTGGGACTTCATATTCAGCTTATTTGGCATCCTAAAAAGCATCTAGAAGCTGATTTGGAGCTCAAAGAGGTCAAAGATTGGTCAAAGTCAATTAGTCAAAAAAGCTAGTATTATAGTTTCCTAATTTTATTCTACTTTTTGTTTTAGGAAACTACCATTACTTTTTAGTTTTTATTTATTTATTTTCTGGAAAAATAAGTTTAGGAAAGTTATTATTTTATTATTTTCATTGTAAATTAATTAATTCCTAATTCAGAATAAAGGAATTAATTAATCAAATTTAGTTTAGGAAACTTAGTTTAGGACATATTAGAATTCGGTCAAGTTTCCTAATTCCTATAGGAGTCCGGTTTTGAATTATTTTTTTAGGGTTTATTTTGTTTCTTTCAAGCCTATTTAAAGGCTTATTTTTCAATAAGAATACAACTTTGATTTGATTAAGAAAATACTTGTGAGATTAATTATCTCTTTGTTCTTTGAGAACACCTAAAACACCATTAGAGAATTGGTTGTTTTAGCTTGACTTATCAATAGGTTTTCCATCCCCTATTGTGGTGTCTACATTATACCAAGGTTTCTAACCACAGGTTGGTTAGGGGTTGAGATCCATTCCATTAGAACTTGAACTTAATTAAAGATCCGGGCTAATATAATACGAGTTTAGGAGCAGGTCGTCCTAGGTTCGTATCATTTGGTATCAGAGCTAAATTTTGTTCAGGTTTGATCTATCTTTATTTGCTTTATTTGTTTTTGTGTTATTCTGCAATTTTAGCATTAGGTTAAGGTTGCATCCATCCTATACACGTTCAACATCTTAAAAAAAAAAAAACAAAAAAATTCATTCCTAGTTGAATTAGGTTTCCTAGTTTTATCGTATTTTTGTTTCCTAATTTGTTGGTTGTCTTTTATCATTGTTCTTGATAATTTTGGTTTTTGTTGATTTTCCTTTTCTGTTTTAGTCTTAGAAATTTGCATTCATATATTAAAAAAAAAAAAAAAAAAAAAGAGTTTGTTGCAACATATAAAAAAGAAAAAAAAAAACTGCACTTTTAATTTTTGATTGGGAGGTCACGGGTTTAGTGTTTGTTTTGGAGTGGAATTGCAATTTTGGTAATTATTCTTGTTACTGCAGTTGTTTATGTTCTGTGAGTGAAAAAAAAAAAAAAAAAAGAAGAAGGTAAAGCCGAATAAAAAAAAAAAAAGAAGAAAAAAAAAATATTTCGGTTTGTTGGAGTTTGATTTGTTTGCTGGAAATTTGTTGGAGCTGCTGGTGTTTTTTTGATTTTTTATTCAATATTTGAGTTGCTGGGAAATTATATTGCTGCTGGATATTTGGATTTTGGGTGCTTAAATTATTTGGATTAAAATTAGTTAAAGGAATTGATACAAAACTTGAATTACAAGAACAACAACCGACACTTTTCTATAATTTTGTTCTCTTTGATTCTTGTTCGTATTTGAATTTCTTCTTCTGGAATTTTATTCTTGAACTCATAATCTACTACCATCTGGTGCAGTTTTCAAAAATTCCAACGTTTTCCCATTATTTTGTGTTTTCTTGTCTAGAAAGCCGAAAAATTAGGATTTGTTGGATTCTTTCGGTATTAACTACTTTTTGCTACTGTCTTGTTGATAAGTTTAATTAAAACATACTAGTGATCTAATTGCTGTTTTTGTGGGTGTTTTAATTAGAACTTTGAGATAATTCATTGAGTGGGAAAAGGCAAGAGTGTGTGAGCTTAAAAGAGGGTAAAAGCCGAAACTAGTGTGCAAACACGAGTGTTGAGACCTTGTTTGAGTGAAACACGTGAGGGAGTGAATATTGTGAGGATTTATTTTATTTTTTGCAGTATTTTACTAACATGGCAGATTCTAGAATAAGAAGAGGAGATCCACCCTTGAGGATCAATGAGGAAGAGTCCGTAGCATTTCATGGCGATGACCGAGCTACCGGAAGTGGAGATCAAGTGGACTTGAGAACTATTTTGGAATCAATACAGTGGATGAGTGCTCAATTTGAGCATGTAAATCAAAGAGTGGGAAGATTAGAAGCCTCACAAGGAAGGCCAAATACAAGAAATAGGCAAGAATTCCATGGAGGACGAGGCCGAGGACGAGGAGGTCGCGAGAGGCCGGGAGAGGAATTTGATGAGGAGCCATTGGACGGTGACTTTGAGGAAGGTATGGACGAAACCTTTGCTGTCCAAGATAGAGCTGGCCGTGGGAGATATAGGAGGGAGGATACAGATGAAGATTTGGGAAATATCAAGGTTAATATCCCATCTTTTATGGGTAAAAGTGATCCTGAAGCTTATTTGGAGTGGGAAGAGAAAATGGAGATGATTTTTTACTGCCACAACTTTTCGGAAGGTAAGAAGGTGAAGATGGCAGCAATGGAGTTTGGCCATTATGCACTCCAATGGTGGATAAATGAGCAAAGCACCCGAAGGAGGGTTGGTGAAGACTTAATTACAACATGGCGACAAATGAAAGGAGTCATGAGGAAGCGGTTTGTGCCATCCCATTACCAAAGGTTGCTGCATCAAAGGCTTCAATCTTTGTCTCAAGGAAGTAGGTCCGTGGAGGATTATTACAAAGAGATGGAGATGTTAATGATGAGGTTAAACATGAGGGAGGATAGAGAGGCAACAATGGCAAGATTTCTTGGGGGGTTAAACCGTGACATTGCCAACCAAATTGAATTACAACAATACTTGGAATTGGAGGAGATGTTGCATGTAGCCATTAAACTTGAGAACCAATTCAAGAGGAGGGGTGTTAGTACACGGTTCGGAGGAGTTTCTAGCAGTGGAAGGACAAGTTCAAGTGGCTGGAAAAACAATTCCACTTATGAAAACAAGTTGAGGCCGAAATTAGGAGAAGAATCTACCAACCGGCCAAGAAGGGAGGTCAAGACCGAATCTGTCCAAGCACTTAGAGGTGAGATAAAATCTGATCCTAAACCTCAAAAATCTAGAGAAATAATTTGTTTTAAGTGCCAAGGAAGAGGACACATATCCAGCCAATGCCCAAATAGAAGAATCATGGTATTAAAGGGTGATGGTGAGCTGGAATCCGCAAGTGAAGAAAGTGGAGCTGAAACCGATCAAGAGGAGGGTTGTAATGAAGATGAAACCGAACTTGTAGATACATCTAATGCCGAGTTGAGCTTGGTTTCAAGGAGAGTACTTGCTGTCTACAAAGATGAAGAGCAGATACAAAGAGAAAACATCTTCCACACTCGCTGCGAAATACAAGGTAAAATTTGTAGCATGATTATAGATAGTGGGAGTTGTACTAATGTGATAAGTAATCTTGTAGTTGATAAATTAGACTTGAAAACAATTAAACATCCAGAACCTTATAGATTACAATGGCTTAATGATAGTGGTGAGATGAAAGTAAACAAACAAGCCAAAGTAAAATTTAATATAGGTAGATATGAGGATGTAGTTTTATGTGATATTGTGCCTATGATTGCTGGACATATACTATTAGGTAGACCATGGCAATTTGATAAAGATGCTACTCATTTTGGTCGAGAAAATAGTATTGTTTTCAGGTTTAAAGGGAAGAAGGTCAAGCTGGAACCATTATCTCCTAAAGAGGTTTACAAAGACCAATTACAAATGCAACAAATGAGAGAAGCCGAAAAGCTCAAGGAAAAAGCAAGTATGGCACCAACGGCTTCACCATCCTTTCAAGAAGGTAAGAATGAGGTTGCTGATCAAGGTAAGGTCTCTAAGGCTCATATTGAGTGGAAAGATCAAGGGAAAGCCGAAGGAGAGGGGAAAGAAAGTGGCAAACCTGAGAGTTTGGAGAAGGAAGGGAAATCCGAAGGTTTGCGCCAATCCAAGGGGGAAAAAGAAAAAGAAAGAAAAGAAAGGTCAAGTAGCAACTTTTATTTAAGTTTAGGGGATATTAATAAGGTTATTGAGTGTAAGAAACCTTTGCTGGTCATGATTTATAAAGAAAATTATTTTAATGATCAAACTAACTTTGAAGAACTTGAATTGCCAAGTTCAATGATTTCTCTTTTGAAGGAATTTGGAGATGTCTTCCCAAATGAAATTCCAAGTGGACTACCATCCAATCAAGAGGGAAAAGGTAAGCTTGCTATCCAAGGTAAGTCTTCTAATACTCAGCTTGTGTGGAAATATTTTAATAAAACCAAGAGTGAAAAATTTGGTGCAAAAGCCGAGAGTGAGGAAGGTGAGATGGCATTGAGTGAGAAAGGAAAAGGAAGACAAGAAAGGAAGAATATAAATTTTTATCTTAGCTTTGGTGATGTTAATAAAGTAATTATGAATAAGAAATCATTGCTGACCATGAATTTTAAGGATACTTATTTAAAGATGTCTTTATTGCATAGAACTTTATCTGCATTGTTGAGAGCTTTACTTAGTGGCAATTTGAAAATTTGGGAAATATTGTTTGCTAACTTTAAAAAGTGTAATTTTTACCATAATGAGAATGTATTTCTAGATTTTGTTGTAATAGTGTTTGACCCAGGAGAATTGGTTTGGTTACACTTACGAAAGGAAAGGTTTCCTAAACAAAGAAAGTCAAAGCTCATGCCGCCTATGGCTGGACTTTTTCAAGTTTTGGAGCTGAATAACAAGAATGCCTACAAGCTTGATTTACTAGGTGAGTATAACGTGAGTGCTGCATTTAATGTTGCTGATTTAACTCCTTTTTCTGCAGGTGATGATCTTGATTTGAGGACAAATCCTTTTCAAGAGGAGGGGAATGATGTGATTCCGCCCGAGGCCGCTCAACTGATAACCCGCTGGGGTGCTGACTCGACACGGATGAAGACTATGCCAATCACAAGAGCTCAAATTAAGAGATTTAAGGACAACCTGGGAGTATTTATACAGAGGATAATCAATCTCAATAGAGCTTGTCCATACTTGAAGATACAAAGCCTATTCTAAGCATCCAAGTGGTGGAAGCCGATACGGACCCGGGTGACGGTTTTGGTACATTTTTGGCGTCCGGGAAGCATGAAATGGTTCCAATGATTTATGGGTTCAATACATATGCCTAGGAGGTCATGGAATCAAGTTAAATCAGCCTCAAATGCAATCAAAAAGGGCTTGTACGGACAACATCAACAATTTGGCCGAATTTGCTGTATTGCTTGCTGGCTTTACTGTATTTTACTGTATTAGCCTTTTCTTATTTTTCCAAGCATGGGCAACGTGTGGGACTTCATATTCAGCTTATTTGGCATCCTAAAAAGCATCTAGAAGCTGATTTGGAGCTCAAAGAGGTCAAAGATTGGTCAAAGTCAATTAGTCAAAAAAGCTAGTATTATAGTTTCCTAATTTTATTCTACTTTTTGTTTTAGGAAACTACCATTACTTTTTAGTTTTTATTTATTTATTTTCTGGAAAAATAAGTTTAGGAAAGTTATTATTTTATTATTTTCATTGTAAATTAATTAATTCCTAATTCAGAATAAAGGAATTAATTAATCAAATTTAGTTTAGGAAACTTAGTTTAGGACATATTAGAATTCGGTCAAGTTTCCTAATTCCTATAGGAGTCCGGTTTTGAATTATTTTTTTAGGGTTTATTTTGTTTCTTTCAAGCCTATTTAAAGGCTTATTTTTCAATAAGAATACAACTTTGATTTGATTAAGAAAATACTTGTGAGATTAATTATCTCTTTGTTCTTTGAGAACACCTAAAACACCATTAGAGAATTGGTTGTTTTAGCTTGACTTATCAATAGGTTTTCCATCCCCTATTGTGGCGTCTACATTATACCAAGGTTTCTAACCACAGGTTGGTTAGGGGTTGAGGTCCATTCCATTAGAACTTGAACTTAATTAAAGATCCGGGCTAATATAATACGGGTTTAGGAGCAGGTCGTCCTAGGTTCGTATCAGTTGATACTTCAATTTAAATTTTACAATTTTTCTTTACTATTTAGTTAATATCTATAGTATATTTAGTCAACATATATAGTATATATACTGAACTATTTTAATATTTTTAATATTCTTTTGTTTTTAATTTAAATATACATATATATATATATATATGGGCGAATGACGGGAATTGAACCCACACATGGTGGATTCACATTCCACTGCCTTGATCCACTTGGCTACATCTGCCCCTATTACAAATTACAAACTTACAAATTACAAACAAATAGATCAATTTACACCATTTATCTTTTTTTTTTTTTCATTCTTCAAACTAAAAGAAGAAAAAATGGAATTGAAACCTTTCAATTTAAATGCAAAATAAAAAAAAAGGATTGAAAAGAGGATATCAACAAAAATTTCTACATAACGAAAGTATGCGTATGTTGAAGTAAAGATGAAGGGAGAAAGCATCCTCTGTTCACCAATCCGATCTTCTTTCAAAAGCTGGTAGAGAATAAACTTTGATGCCAGAGGAGAGATAATTGTTTTTTTTAAGAAGCATAAAAATAAGCTCTTGCTCATGAAGTCCTCTCAGGTGCAGATGAATAAACATGCCATTTAGCTTTGTACTCAAGCTTGTGATCCTTCTCTAAAAAATAGCTTTAGCACTGTTTCACATTTTCAATCGTAGAGGGCAATTTATGACCTTCCAATTTTCCAATGAAACTGGGGACTAAAAGGTCATGAGACATAGCAAAAAGATGCATCCATTTCTAGGCTAATTTAGTGTCCTGTGGATGCTATCTATGAGGTAGTTATACATGCCCTTTGGGGGATTTGTTGGGTCTTTTAAAAAGACTCAATCAAAAGGTAACCCACTGGGGTGCTGACCCGATATAGATAAAGATTGGGCTGATCACTAGGGCTCAAACTAAGAGATTTGAGGACAACCTGGATGCTTTTGTATAGGAAGTAATTAATTCTGAAAAGGGCTTGACAATACCTGGAGATACAAGACCCGTTTTAAGCATCCAAGTGGTGGAGACCAATACGGACTTGGGTAGCTGTTTCGTGCAAATTTGGACTCCGGGCAGTAAGGAATGGTTCCAACACTTCAAAAACTTAATGAATATTATTAAGAGGACATGGAATCCAGCCAAGGTATAATCAAAAGCATCTAAAAAGGACTTGTATGGACAGCATCTTAATTTGGCCGAAAATGTGTTGTTTAGCCGCTGACTTTGACTTTTCTGATTCTTTGAGTTATTCCAATCAAGGGGCAACGTGTGGGAATCATTATTAATCATATTTGGTATCCTAAATAGCATACCAAAGCTAATTTGGAGTCCAAACAAGCTGGAGATTGGTCAAAGATACCTTAGTAGTCAACTAGTTTCCTAATTTGATTTTCACTTTTTGTTTTAGGAAATTAATCTTTCATTTGATTTCTATTTATTTATTTGCTGGCAAAATCAACTTAAGAAAATTATTATTTTATTATTTTCATTGTAAATTAATTAATTTCTAATTCAAAAATAAAGGAATTAATTAATCCAAATTAGATTAGGAAAAAGGTGAATTTCGGTCAAGCTAGGTTTCCTATTCTTTGGTGGCCCGTTTTACCTGGTTAATTAGGGTTTTATTTTGTGACTTTTGAGCCTACTTAAGGGCTTGTTTTTATCAATAATGATCAGTACATGCTATGCAAAAAATTACTTGTGAGGTTAAATTCTCTTTGTTCTCTTTGAACACCGAAAGCACCATTAGTGAATGAGTGTTTTAGTTTGACTTATCAATCGGAGATCCATCACCTATTGTGGCGTCTTCATTATACCAAGGTTTTTAATCACAAGTTGGTTTGAGGTTAAGGTGACCATTAGAACTTGAACATAATTAGATCCAGGCTAATATAATACGAGTTTAGGCACAGGTCGTCCTAGGTTCATATCAGAAAGGATTCACCCTGACTACCTTTCAATTAAGTAGGCTAGATGAAAGGAATTGACCACAATTATAAATCCTTTTTTCTTACTTATTTGGGATCGGGGGATGATGTTGACATCAAAAAACATAGACTCAACTCTCGTTGGGCTACTAAAATGAAGCAAAGGCTAGGTTATCATGACACAAACTGACCACACACTTCTTCAACTCCTTAACTCGCTTGTTGCCTAAGGCTCCATCCCAAGGATCCTAGCCAACTAAGCTACTAAACTCAACAACTGTAAGCTTTTGTTAGGTTAGGAAAGGTAGGAAATACCAGCTCTTTTGCTACATTTTGAATGCAAGCTTAGGCCTTTAGCTCCAAAGCAGCACCCGTTCACTCCTAAAAGTAGTGTGCTTGTAAAGGATCCCACTGTACCAGAGTAATCCTTAGTAGTCCGCTCAATTGCTCTCTTGTATTGTTCGAAGCAACGAGTGAGAATAGCTTCTTAGGTCAATTTGAAATCAATAGCAAAGGCAGCAGATTCATGAGTATTATGGGACTACAGCTTAGTTAGGACATAGTATCTTACTTATAAGTAAAGATAGCCCTAGCATAGACATTTGAAGGGGGAAACACGTTAAGCTTCTTTCTCTCACACTGACTGGATTGCTTCCTTGACTCCGATTTCACATTTAACTATAAGGAGATGATTGATGTAATTGAGCTCGTATTTCTATAGGGTCTAAGGTATGAAGTAGTTCTAAAATATAGATCCAGGGGATGGAAAAGCTGGATAAAGATAAGGGGAGGTGCTTTCACTAAGATACCTGGTGAGATAAAATTCCTTCATCTCTTTTCAAGTGATTTACACCTCAAAATGTGTAAATACAGAATGCATAGGATGAGCCATTCGCTAAACAACTATTTTGTTGGGTGATCAACCAGGTGCTCCTACCCTACTGAATGCCAATTGGAAGAACTCACTTTCCTATCCGGGAGTAATTCATATTCAAAAGGGCTTGTCCATACCCGAAGATCCAAGACCTATCTTGAGCATACAAGTGGTGGAAGCCGGTACGGATCCAAGTAGCTGTTTTGGTGCAATTATGGAGGCCGGGAAGCATGAAATGGTTCCAATGTTTTATGGATTCAATACATATTTCTAATAGGACATGGAATCAAGTCAAAGAAGCTTCAAATTCGTCCAAAAAGGGGTTGTACAGACAGTTACTAAATTTGGCCTATTTTCGTTGTATTTTGTGCTGACTTTACTGTATTGTGCTGAGTTGGCTTTTTCTCTTTCTTCCAAGCAAGGGCAATGTGTGGGACTTCATGTTCAGCTTATTTGGCATCCTAAAAAAAATATTGCAGCTGATTTGGAGCTCCAACTGGTCAAAGAATGGTCAAAATCAACTTAGTCAAAAGGCTAGTATTTTAGTTTCCTAATTTGATTCTACTTTTTTGATTTAGGAAATTACCATTACTTTTTGGTTTTCATTTATTTATTTGCTGGAGAAATAAGTTTAGGAAAGTTATTATTTTATTATTTTCATTGTAAATTAATTAATTCCGAATTCAAAATAAAGGAATTAATTAATCCAAATTAGATTAGAAAAGAAGTAGATTTTCAGCCATAATAGAATTCTACAAGTCATGGCCGGTTTTACCTATTGTAATTAAGGTTTATTTTTGTTTTCTCTTAGCCTATAAAAGGGCTTTTTTTTTATAGGAAGAACGCACCATTAATAATATTCAGAATTTATTTTGTGAGATTGAATTTCTCCTTGTTCTTTTAAACACCTAAAACACTATTAGAGAGTGAGTGTCAATAGGACTTCCATCGCCTATTGTGGCATTTTCACTATATACCAAGGTTTCTAATCACAGGTTGGTTAGGGGTCAAGGTGACCATTAGAACTTGAACATAATTAGATCCGTCGTATAATACGGGTTTAGGAGCAGGTCGTCCTAGGTTTGTACCATCTACCAGGGGCGATCCTATTACAAGAATAACTCTTGGCACACCTGTTACAATATTTACTACTCAGCAACCAATTTGGTCTTGAGGTAAGGAATAACCAGTTACACCAAAAGAGGCGGTCAATACACCCAAAACCACACCTATAACCCAAGTCAATTCGTGAGGTTTTTTAAAGGCGCCAGTGAGATACACACGAAGTACATGTAGGATCATCCTTAGGACCATCATATTGGCCGACCATCGATGAACTGATCAGAACCAACCAATGTTAACTTCAGGCATTATATATTGAACAGAAGCAAAAGCCTCCGTAATGATCAGACTGTAATAAGAAGTCATAGCAAACCTTGTAGGTACTTGTACTAAAAAACAAGTAAGTGTAATTCCGTCTAGACAATAAAAAATGTTGACATGAGGAGGAACAATTGACTAGTTATATCATCTGCAGTTGCCTGAATCTCAAGACGTTTTTCGAACCAATCATAGATTTTATTGGGATAGGTACACGAAGCGGACACCCCGCCCCCCCGAGAACCGTATATGAGAATTTCATCTCGTACGGCTCAAACAAAAACATCGAAATACTAGTTCTACCGGATATATGTAATAGAAAGTTAAGTTCGAAACTTCTTAATCCTCTTATTCAATTGTTTATGAAGATACAAAAGAATAAAAATCCGAAAGTTCTTTCTTGTGGTTATAATGCCAAAATATCAAGTCGGCTCATTTGTCTCTGTGGTGATGATTATAGGCCTCTTGAATCTTCTTTTTACCTATTTTATAGTTTTTTTTATTGTGTGTAATGCACTTTTAACTACTGTTTTCTTTATTATTGATATTGATAGGAATTCTCTTGTTAAGACCCCATGAATCGGTTAAAACCCCAAATTCATACTAGAACCATGATGATTCAATAAAACCCTTTCTTTATAAACTAATTCCAAAAATTCCTTGAGTAAGAACTGTTGGATTATCATTTATTCATTGAATAACTAGAACGAATAAAAGTCCAACGAAATTCCAGTAAGAACTGTTGGATTATCATTTATTCAATGAATAAATAGAATGAATAAAAGTCCAACGACACCCTTGTCCTTTGATCAAAATAAGCATAAATAGGAGTTTGAAAAAATAAAAATATTTCAATTTATAACTTCTAGATCTTACTCTTTGAAAAAAAAAATGGAAGTCCGGACACGTGGTCTGAATATTAAGGATGAATTATAGTGCTAATAATACTTTGGAATCTATTTCTTATATTCCATGTTTCAAATACTATAAGGAATATCCAGCAAAGTAAAACCTTCTCTATCAAGATGACAGATGCGTTCTCTGTACTATCCATAGGATCAACTATAATAAGTCACCCACTCATATTTCGGAACTCTAGAAACAAAGAAATTTCATAATCGAACTACCAAAATAGAATGGGAAAAAAATCAGAGACCTAAATGCTTCACTTTGTATTGAAAAGCTAGTTACTAGTTCTTGTAAATCTAATTCATTCTAATTCTGTTTAGTAAAATGGAAGAATTATAAATCTCCAAAATAATAGATAGGGCCATTGCAATACCCATCAAAGGAGTAGTTCCCCACCCAGGAGCTAATTTACCGTATTCTGAATCCAATGGTTTCAATAAACTCCCTACAGCAGTTCGTCTTAATATTCATTAAGATCTGTTAATTTTGTATACCATTTCGTTGTACATAAATAATCTTATCATAGACCCATTGTGGTCTTGAAACTATATAATAATGGAAACAACAACCCTAGTTGCCATATTTATTCTATTCTTTTAGTAATAATGGAACATTTTTGTTTGTAGGAACAAAAGAAAGTAGATCTATTCTACGCCCGATAAGTACCAATACGCAATAGTAAGAGCTTGATACCTTTTATATGAGTGACTGCACTTATATTTATTTTTTTCCATCATTCAAAGAACCTATTTGAAATAATTTTCCGTTAATATTTCTATTTTCCTTTTTTATAAACTTATTCGATCTATGGATAAAATGGGATAAAGAACAATATTATTAAGACAATAAATACATTGTTATGCTTTCACATCAAAGTGAGCTATAGTAATTAATTTTTATTTCATTTAATGCCTATTGGTGTTCCAAAAGTTCCTTTTCGAAACCCTTGAGAGGAAGATGCATCATGGATTGACATATAGTGCGACTTGTCAGATATATTTGGTGATATGTTATTTCCCCGTTCTCTTACCCGATCGAGATGTCCTTTCTTTTACCCAAGAAAGGTTGATTGAATCATCAAAAATTTGGAGCGTGAAATACAATGAAGTGCAATTCAATCTATTTTTTAGGGAGGGGTATACAGATTAATATTCTTAATTATAATAATTTATAATTTATGGATGGCTTGGTTAGACCAAAAAAATGAAATGTAATATTAATATACAGACTCCATTTAGGAAAAAAACCAATTGGTAATATATCTATGATTACGACTTATATCATACTCTATTTATAAAGAGTTTCCACTTATAGTATATAATAATAATATATAATAATGATCTCAAGCTGTTAGTCAATCGAGTAATGTGGTGAATGCATTGAATATTTACTATTTGGCAGGAGAAATGGAATAAATAAATAAAAAGATGTGGTATTGGGGCATTTGTCCTATATGTGCAAATCCAAATCGGGCAGATCTTTACTCGGAGTAGAGCATAAACCTATAAAAAGTTGAAGAAGACCGTTCAGGAACAAGAAAATTACATCGTGATTTGGATTGTATCCCGATGAAACAATACATCAATGAGAAGTTAGTCCGATAAGTTTAGTGAATTATTTTTATTTATAGGTTTTTAATTTATATATAAATTAAAACAGCCCAAAACTCATCTTTCTCGAAACATGAAAGAAAAAGCCCCCCTTAATTACAAGTTAAAAAGAGCCTGGTATGAATATAAAAAAGAAAGAAAGCTAGAATCTACACATTAATTTTTTATTTTTTTTAACAATATGTATTGAACCGTATGCATCAAAAGGAGCATGTACGGTTCCTAAGGGATACAATTTTATCCTAATCAACCGAATTTATCGAGAAAGGTTACTTTTTTTAGGCGAGCCGATTGATAACAAGATCTCGAATTTGATATGAACCTAGGATGACCTACTCCTAAACCCGCATTATATTAGCCTAGAGCTAATTATTTTTAAGTTCTAATGGTCACCTTAACCCCTAACCAACCTGTGATTAGAAACCTTGGTATACAACAAAGACACCACAATAGGTGATGGAAGGCCTATTGATAAGTCAAACTAAAACACTCATTCACTAATGGTGCTTTAGGTGTTTAAAAGAACAAAGAGAATTCAATCTCACAAATAAATTCTTGTATATTATTAATGGTGTGTTCTTCCTTAAAAACATACCCTTTATAGGCTAAAGAAAATGAAATAAAACCCTAGTGTTCAAAAGAACAAAGAGAATTCAATCTCACAAATAAATTTCTGTATATAATGAATGGTGTGTTCTTCCTTAAAAATAAGCCTTTTTATAGGCTAAAAGAAAACAAAATAATGAAAATAATAAAATAATAACTTTCCTCAGTTGATTATTCCAGCAAATAAATAAATAGAAACCAAATAAAAGATTAATCTCTAAAATAAAATATCAAAATCAAATTAGGAAACTAGTTGACTAGTTTGACTACTTAGGTATCTTTGATCAATCTGCAGCTTGTTTGGGCTCCAAATCAGCTTCCATATACAATTTAGGATGCCAAATATGATCAATAATGATTCCCACAAGTTGCCCCTTGATTGGAATAGGTCAAACAAGAAGAAAAGTCAAAACGAGCGACTAAATAGCACATTTTCGGCCAAATTGAGAGGCTGTCCGTACAAGTCCTTTTTAGATTCTTTTGATTATGCCTTTGCTGGATTACATATCCTATTAATGATATTAATTGAGTTCATGAAGTTCTAGAACCATTCCTCACTGCCCGAAGTCCAAATTTGCACGAAAACAGCTACCCAGGTCCGTATCGGCCTCCACCACTCGGATGCTTAGAACAAACTTTGTATATTTGGGTATGGACAAGCTCTTTCGAGAATTAACTACCTGTATAAATGCTCCCATGTTTTCCTTAAACCTCTTGGCTTGAGCTCTAGTGATCGGCCCTGTCTTCATCCATATCGGGTCAGCACTCCAGCGGGTTGTCGGTTGTGCTGGCTCGGGCGGATTCTCATCATTCCCCTCATCTTAAAAAGGATTTTTCCTCAAATCAAAATCATTACCTGCAACAAAAGGAGATAAATCAGCAGCATTAAATGTAGCACTAACGTTATACTCACCCGGCAAATCAAGTTTGTAAGCATTGTCATTTATCCGCTCCAAAACTTGAAAAGATCCATCTCCACAAGGCATAAGCTTGGACTTCTTTTGCTGGAGAAACCTTTCCCGTCTTAGGTGCAACCAAACTCAATCTCTTGGGTCAAACACTATCACAAAAAAATCTAGAAATGCATGCTTATTATGGCAAAAATTACACCTTTTAAAGTTAGCAACAAATCTCTTCCTAATTTTCAAATTTCCACAAAGTAAAGCTCTAAACAAGGCAGATAAAGTTCCGTACAACAAAAACATTTTTAAATAAGTATCTTTATAATTCATGAACAGCAATGGTTTCTTACTCAAGATGGTTTTATAAACATCCACAAAACTCAAATAAAATTTTTTATTTTTCCTTTCTTTCCTTTCTTTTTCTTTCTTTCTCTCAGTTTGGCTCTCACTCTTGGCTTTTCTCACTTCTTTCACACTCTCAGGTTTCTCTCTCCATCTCACCTCACTTTTGGCTTTCCCATGATTTTTCCACTTAATTTGAGTCTTAAAGCACTTACTTGGTTGGTCTTGCATGGCTTGGACACGTTGGATGGGTGTTGTTACTGTGGGGGCCATGCTAGTTCTCTCCTGGAGTTGTTCAGCCACCCTCCTTTGCTGTATCTGTATTTGATCTTTGTACACCTCTTTAGGAGTTAATGCCTCTAGCTTGACAATCTTACCTTAAATCTAAAAAAAATATGATTCTCTCTACCATAATGAATAGCATCTCTATGAAATTGCCAAGGCCTACCAAGTAAAATATGTCTCGCATGCATAGGCACAACATCACACAAAACCACATCCACATATTTATCAATGCTGAATTTTACTTTGTCTTGTTTATTAACTTTCATCTCACCACTATCATTAAGCCATTATAATCTATATGGTTTTGGATGTTTAATTGTTGTTAAACCTAATCATACTACAAATCTTACCTTGGATTTCACATCGGGTGTGGAAGATGTTCTCTCTTTGAATTTCATCCTCATCTTTGTATGTAGCCAGCACTCTCCTTGAAACCAAGCTTAATTCAGCATGGGAAGCATTCAAAGTTTTGGCCTCACCTTCAAGCTTTTCCTCCTCCTCTTGCTCGATTTCATCACCACTTTCCTCATTTTTCTATTCTAGCTCACCATTACCCTTTATCAACATGATTCTTCTATTTAGGCATTGGCTAGCAATGTGTCCTCATCCCTGGCACTTAAAACAAATAATTTCCCTTGATCTTGAAGATTTAGGATCACATTTTACCTAATTTTTATGAGCTTGGATAGATTCAATTTTGGACTCCTTTTTTGGCTGATTGGAACTTTCTTCACCAAGTTTCAATTTTGGCTTTGAATCATAGATGGGATTGCTTCTCCAAGCAATTGGATTTGATCTTCCACTGTTGGAAACACCCCCAAACCATGAGCCTACACCCCTCCTCTTGAATTGACACTCTAATTTAATAGCCACATGCAACATCTCTTCCAATTCCACATATTGTTGCAATTCTAGTTGATTGGCTATCTCACGATTCAAACCACCAAGGAATCTTGCTATGGTTGCTTCTCTATCCTCATTCATGCTTAACCTCATCATAAGAATCTCCATCTCCTTGTAATAATCCTCCATGGACCTACTTCCTTGAGATAAAGATTGAAGCCTTTGATGCAGCAACCTATGATAGTGTGATGGTTCGAATCGCTTCCTCATGGCTCCTTTCATTTGTCACCATGTAGTGATAAAGTCATCACCAATTCTCCTTCTGGTGTTTTGCTCATTGGTCCACCATTGGAGTGCATAATGACCAAACTCCATTGCTGCCAACTTCACCTTCTTGGCCTCTGAATAATTATGAAAATAAAAAATTATCTCCATTCTCTCCTGCCATTCCAAACATGCTTCCAGATCACTTTTTCCCATGAAAGGTGGAATGTTTACCTTGATATTCCCTAGATCATCATCTTCATTCCTTGTTGGTCTCCCATGGATTAGCCTTTCTTGAGGTTCAAAAATTTAATCAAACCCCTCATCCAAGTCATCTCCAAAGTTACTTCCCCCGAATTCCTCTCTTGGTCGCCCTTGGCCTCCTCAACCTCGACCTCGGCCTCCATGAGCATCTAACCTTATATTCGGCCCTCCTTATGATGTTTCTATCCTATCCATCCTTTGATCTATGTTATCAAATTGGGCATTCATCCTCTGCAATTGCTCCAATATAGCCCTCATGTCCATTTGCTCACCATTCTCATACCTCGGGAACCACCATGGAATCCTACGGACTCTTCTTCATTAATTCTTAAAGGTGGATCTCCTCTTCTCAACCTTGAATCTGCCATGTTAGTACAAATAATGCATAATAAAATAAACTCTTACGAAAAATCACTCCCTCATGTGTTTCACTCAATCAAGGTCTCGACACTCGTTTTTTTCACACTAGTTTCGACTTTTACCATTTTTTAAGCTCACACACTCTTGCCTTTTTTCACTCAATGAATTATCTCAAATTTCTAATTAAAACAGCCACAAAACAACAATTAGATCACAAGTATGTTTTAATTAAACTTATCAATCAAACAGTAGCGAAAAGTAAGTAATACCGAAGGAATTTAACAAGACCTAGTTTTTGGTTTTCTAGGCAAACAAAGCAAAATAATAAGAAAAATTTCAGAATTAGCAAGAACGGGACCAGATGGTAAGAGATTAAGGATTCAAGAATAAAATTCAGGAAAAAGAATTTCAAACACGAATAAGAATCAAATTGAACAAAAATATAGAATAGTGTTGGTTGTTGTTCTTGTAATTCAAGTTTTGTATCAAATCCTTTAACTAATTTTAATCCAAATAATTTAAACATCCAAAATTCAAATATCCAGCAACAAAAATAACTCCCCAGCAACTCCAAATAATGAATAAATATGCAACAATTCAGCAGCTCCAATAATTTCCAGCAAACAAATCGAATTCCAACAAACCGAATTTTCTTTTTTCTTTTTTTTCTTATTCAGCTTTTCTTCTTCTTGTTTTTCTCTTTTTTCACTCACAGAACATAAAACAACTACAGTATCAAGAATCAACACCAAAATTTGCAATTCCAACACCAAATAATTACCAAACCTGTGACCTCCCAAACAAAATACAAATTGTGCAAATTTTTTTTTTCTGAATATATGAATGCAAATATTTAAGACTAAAACAATAAATAAAAATCAACAAAAAACAAAATTAACAAGAAAAAAGATGAAAAACAACCAACAAACTAGGAAGCAAAAATACGGTAAAACTAGGAAATCCTAATTTAACTAGGAATGAAATGTATATATATATATATATATATTTTTTAAATATGCAGAACGTGTATGATGATAGAAGTAACCTTAGCCTAATGCTACAATTTTAGACTAACACAAAAACAAATAAAGCAAATATAGATAGATCAAACCTGAACAAACTTTGGCTTTGATACCAAATGATACGAACCTAGGAGGATATGCTCCTAAACCCGTATTATATTAGCCCGGATCTAATTATGTTCAAGTTCTAATGGTTACCTTAACCCCTAACCAAACTGTGATTAGAAATCTTGGTATATAACAAAGACGCCACAATAGGTGATGGAAGGCCTATTGATAAGTCAAACTAAAACACTAATTCACTAATAGTGTTTTCGGTGTTCAAAAGAACAAAGAGAATTCAATCTCACAAATAAATTTCTGTATATTATTAATGGTGTTTTCTTCCTAAAAAAAAAAGCCCTTTTATAGGCTAAAATAAAACAAAACAAAACCTTAACTATCTAGGTAAAACCGGCCACCAAAGATTAGGAAACCTAGTTTAGCCGAAATTCTCCTCCTTTCCTAATCTAATTTGGATTAATTAATTCCTTTATTTTGAATTAGGAATTAATTAATTTAAAATGAAAATAATAAAATAATAAATTTCCTAAGTTTATTTATCCAGAAAATAAAGAAATAGAAACCAAATAAAAGATTAATTTCCTAAAACAAAAAGTCAAAATTAAATTAGGAAACTAGTTGACTAGTTTGACTACTTAGGTGTCTTTTATCAATCTGCAGCTTGTTTGGGCTCCAAATCAGCTTCCATATGCAATTTAGGATGTCAAATATAATTAATAATGATTCCCACATGTTTCCCCTTGATTGGAATAAGTCAAACAAGAAGAAAAGTCAGAGCGAGTGGCTAAACAGCACATTTTCGGCTAAATTAAGAGGCTGTCCGTACAAGTTTTTTTTAGATTCATTCGATTCTGCCTTGGCTGGATTCCATGTCCTCTTAATGATATTCATTGAGTTCATGAAGTGTTAGAACCATTCCTCACTGCCCGAAGTCCAAATTTGTACTAAAACAGCTACCCTGGTCCGTATCGGCCTCCACCACTCGAATGCTTAGAACAGACTTTGTATCTTTGGGTATGGACAAGCTCTTTTGAGCATTAACTACTCCCTATATAAATGCTCCCATGTTGTCCTTAAACCTCTTGGCTTGAGCTCTAGTGATCGGCCCAGTCTTCATCCGTATCAGGTCAGCACCCCAACGGGTTGTCAGTTGTGCGGGCTCGAGCGGATTCTCATCATAATCAACTTATTAGTCTTATGGTATATCTCAGTATAGAGGATGATACCAAAGATTTGTATTTTTTTATAAACTCTCCTGGTGGGTGGCTAATACCCGAAGTAGCTATTTATGATACTATGCAATTTGTGCGACCAGATATACAGATAGTATGCATGGGATTAGCCGCTTCAATGGCATCTTTTATTCTGGTTAGAGGAGAAATTACCAAACATCTAGCATTCCCTCATGCTTGGCACCAATGAGTTTTTTATAGGATTTGAGAGAAAGAACGAAGACTATGCCCTCGTGCTATTGGAAATATGAATATTAAGTAATAATAGCATGGCACTTCGAATTCGATATAAAAAGGAAATTTTTTCAAAATGCTTACATTATGTATCAAAAGAGTAGTATGACATAAAGAAAGGGTATTTCCAAATTTATCTGATCTATCGGGAGACCTATTTCAGCGTCATAAGCTTTTTTGTTTTCACACTGAAGATAACAATATTTATGTTATCAAAGAATACGAAAATAAATAAAAGATAATAATAAAAAGACATAAATAAGTAAAAAAAATCTTATTTATTTGTATTGAAAAAAAAAAGGAAACTTTGGGATTGCTAAATAATAGATAAAATAATAAAGCAACGAAGCCATCATAGTTTTTTTAACTACTTCAAAAGGAAGGGTGGTTAGTGGATCATTTACCTATGTGAATCTGACAGACTCTATATATGTATATTTTCTATTTCCTCGATGTAAGGTAAAAAAAGGTAAAAAGGAATTCCATTGTAGAGCAGTATGCAATGCGTAAAAGATACCTGTACGGTTGTTCAATTCTATCCCTTTTTTTTGTACTATTTATTTTCTTACTCCTTATCTCTTCGACTTTCATCATGCAAGAAAGAGGAACTATCTATTATGTTATATTATCAGGGTAATGATGCATCAACCTACTAGTGCTTTTTATAAGGCACAGACGGGGGAATTTATCCTAGAAGTGGAAAAACTACTGAAGCTGTGCGAAACCATCACAAGGGTTTATGTACAAAGAATAGGCAAACCTTTACGGGTTATTTCCGAAGACATGGAAAGAGATTTTTTATGTCAGCAACAGATGCCTAAGCTCATGGAATAGTTGATCGTTAGTGGTTAAACAATAAGATAAAAACTAAAACTAACAGAACAGAGGTTTCATGCAAATCTGCAATTTGTGATTTTATCGTCTTGCCCGGTTTAATATTCTATTAATTAATAATTAATCTATTAATATATATAAATTAATCCATTAATATATAAATGATTCATAATCATCTGGTTAGGATCAATCTAAACTAGCTCATTATGTCTATGATTCAACATGCCAACTATGAAACAACTTATTAGAAACACAAGACAGTTAATTAAAAATGACACGAAATCTCTTGCTCTTCGAGGATGTCCTCAGCGATGAGGAACATGTACTAGGGTGTATGTGCGACTAGTTTAAATAATGTACTAGGCCAAAGAAAGAAAACTATTGATCCAGCATTAGCGATCATGACCAATGAATAGGATAGAATGAAAGAAGCCCATTTACTATCTAAAACTAAAAAAGGTAAATCTAAAAATAAAAAAGATCTATCATATATTTCTATTGTGTTATCAAATTTATGGTTTTCATTGGTACTAAACCCAATCATTTCAATTTTTAATTTATGATGAGAAAGAATTCCCCATTGGTAGAAAATGGTATCCATTATGCAGGGAAATCTGACTTAAAAGGCAGAAAGGTTATGCCCTTATTCTTGACTCTTGCAAGAACGGACTAACAAGGTCAGCTACTCAACTAATCTTCATAATTAAATACCATTATTGTATCGGTGGGTTTCATTGTGAAAGACCTATTACTAGATAATTATGGATAGAGCCAAAGAGTGTGAACTATACAAGTTAACAATAACATTCATTAAATGAAAGAAAGGGCTCCGGTGTATAGAGAGGACCTCATCGTTTACGAAGAAACCATGGAAACGATGGAACCCACTATACCCATTTATATTTACTACCTTTTGATTTAATATTTTTTTTTTTATACTAGGCATCAAAAATATTTATTATTTTAAGGTGAAAGCCTATAAAAAAAATCATGGTCGGGAAGGTTATATTAGCAAAAGCCATTGGAATTTTGTTTTATACATTGGAAGAATCCATTTTGTTATAAATAGACTAGGAAAGGGGAAGAAAATAACTAAAAGAAAAGAAATCAATTAGTTATTCATCAAAGTTACATTTATTCAATGACCAAAATTAAACGGGGATATATAGCTCGAAGACGTAAAACAAAAATTCGTTTATTTGCCTCAAGCTTTCGAAGGGCTCATTCAAGACTTACTCGAACTATTACTCAATGGAAAATAAAAGCTTTGGTTTCAGCTCATCAGCATAGAGATAGGTAAAAGAGAGATTTTCAGTGTTTGTGGATCACTCAGATAAATGCAAAAGTTGAGACAATAATGTATACTATAGTTATTGTAGACTAATAAACAATCTGTACAAGGGGTAGTTGCTTCTTAATCGTAAAATACTTGCACAAAGAGCCATATTAAATACGAATTGTTTTTATATGATTTTTAATGATCATAAACTAAGGAGATTGGAAGGAATCCATTGGAATGTTTTAAATGGAGTTCCCTGGAGGATGAACTCTGAGAAGGTAGACTAGAAATTAGTATGATAAAATATCGTCCTATGACAAAGTTGTCAAAATGAACAAACACATTCAATAGAAAAAGATTTATTCTTCGTTCCCAATTAATTTTTTTGTACGACATGATAATCAAACCTGGATTCTCAAAGTTTTCAAACAAAACGTAAATTCACGCTTGAGTTCGGATTGGAATTTTATTTTGATTCAATTGAAGAGTTATTTATTTTTAGTTCTCAGACCAACGGTCCGAGTGGTCGACCTGCTTCTTTCAAATTGTTTCTCATTATTAAGAAAAGGCAATGAAGATAAAATATGAGCTTGTTTTATAGCGACGATAATTAATCGTTGTTGTTTTAAAGTCAAAATCAACTAATTAAACCAATGTTTCGATAATCAATTAAAATCCCTCGATTGGATCGAGGGCAAATGCCTACAAAAAGATTGCTTGGATTTAAGAAAGAATAGCTTGGATTTATCCATGGTTTGTTTATTCCTTATCCTGAAAATCCTACTCCTATTTCGATCGGATAAAAACAAAAATGATAAAAAATGATTTACAATTAATTAATAGGATTTGTTTATATTAATATATGTTATAGAAATGGTTATGTTATATATAACATGTCGTTTTTCACCTTCCTTGGATTGGAAGGCGGACACAGAGGCGATCGGTTCAATCTATTTCTTTATTTCACTGTGAATCATATGTTTGTAACAAAAGGTACAGAATTTTCTCAATTCCAATCGATCGGATCTACTATGTAGATGCTTTTGAGTAATATATCTGGAAATGCCCATTGATTTTTCATTAACACAGTTTCAAACACAAGCAGTACATTCCAAAATAACCGTTAGTTGTACATCTTTACCCTTGGCCATGAACCTCCTTTGGGTTTTTGACTAACTCCATTTTTCTATTTTCCAATCTGAAGGGAAGAAGAAATGAACGAAAAATAAAATAAAATAGAAGTTGCTAACTCGAAATAAAATTATGAAAGATTTCCTTTCAATTTCAATCAATTAATAATCACTATAATAATAATAATAAGAAATATAATGATTTATAACTATATTTAATTTACACTTTATAATAAATACAAATTGCTGTACAGTATTTTATTTAAGTATCTTGTGTAATATTGTTGCTACAGCCATCACATTTCCACTTATATAAAGAAAAAAAAAAAAAAAGAGAAGGAGAGGGATTAGTCACATATATTTGATTGTATTTCTAATCTTCTTCAAACCCCCCCCCCCCCCAATCTCACTAACTAGAATGAAAAAAAAAAAAGGAAATATCAACGCATCCGAAAATAAACGATTGATCTCTATCGATAAACCCGCTAAAGACATGAACCATAAAGTACTCACTATCGGTACCATGGAGAGGTATGTTTTTAGATCTCGCATTGAAAATGTACCTCCTTTATTTGTTATTGTTATTTTATTCTAAAATGTATTACATAATGGTAATACATATATGACCCGATGTGTATATGTAGTTAACGACTTACCACTTTTATTTGTACGTAGAATCCCCAATTTAAATTGAAATGTACAACGATTCAGTACAGTAGTCAGTATAGTAGATAGTCGATATTCCTTTTCTTTAAACAAAAAATAAGTCCCTTTTTACTTCTACCTGAGAATTCCCGAAAAATATTCATTTTTATTTTTTTTTACTTTATGACAGGTTTATCTTTATTTAATACGTATATAATATAAGTCTTTTATTGTTATATGTTATATGGTATATGAGACAAAAAAGAAGAAATAGCAAGATAGTTTGTGTATATTAATGGAAGAAATAAAGATGTGGAAAACAAGACAGAGATGCTTTACAATGACACTGTAGGCCAATTGAAAGGGATGTAGCGTAGCTTGGTAGCACGTTTGTTTTGGGTACAAAATGTCACAGGTTCAAATCCTATCATCCCTACTTATTACTTATGGGCAATAATGAGGTATCAATTGAAATTGATTAAAATTGGACACACAAAATCAATATTTAATTTTATTATATTTTTTATGATAGTATATACATGCAAGACAAATTGGGTCACAAAATTATTTTTGTGATAATAAAGCACCCTTAATTCAGTTCGATAGAATGTGGGTCTCCAAAACCCGATGTCGTAGGTTCAAATCCTACAAAGCGTGATTCCATTCTTGTTATTTGTTCGGTTGAAAATTACACTGAAATACTTGAACAGCAATCTTAATTTGACCTCCTGTAGATTAAAGAAAAAGAAAGTAGGAGGTCAATCAAAAAAAGAGATGTTAATTGATCAAAGGTCCAATTGATCACCACATCTGTATTGTAAAGATGTAGTTATGAATAATCTAGGCAAAGTAACAGGAATTAGACCTAAGACAATTCCAAATCGAAAAACTTCAATCATTTTAATTTTTTTAAACGGAGAAAATATATATATTCTATCCGTAAATATTAATTTGTATTACCCATGAATCTCAATGACCAAGAATTGGAAACTGATTGGGTAAGGAACTATAAAATATATGAACTACCACATAAGGGTTTTTTTTTTTTTTTTATTTTTAGGAATGGTTCATGCAATTAATTTCAAATAAATCGTATATTGTTTAGACCGATAAATAGAGCTGAGGTTATAGTCAAAGCTGCTAGTAGAAAACCGAAATAACTAGTTATAGTAAGCATGAAGAGGATAAATTTAAATACAATATGTTTTTTTTTTATACATATGTTTATAAAGCACTTCCCTAAGTTTCCATTTTTGAAAGATACGAGGATAAGCCAAAATACCAATTGAAAAGATAAGTTCAATTGAATGTTTTTGATTCAGCAATTATTATAATTATAGACAATAGTGACAAAAATAAAGTCACATAGGTAAGAAATTAATTCATCATCTGAGACATCTACCCCTCCTGAAAGTTGGAATCAACAGATTCCTTGAGCAACTCTTTAGTCAAGTAAACTAGTAACTAATAGAATAGTAACTAGAATACTAATAACCAATATATATCTATAGTATATTGATATAGAATATTAATTATTATTATAAATATTATTAATATTAAAGTAATAAACTTTGTTTTAGAACTTCATTCAAAAAATGAAACTTTCTTTGAATGACTATGGAAAAAAAAAAGAAGAGAAAATAATTTCTAGTTTGATATTTTTTTTATTGTATCGATGAATACATTTTTTTTATTTTAGAACGATAAGTGGCCTTATCTTATAATGAAAATGCCTTTTTTTTATATTTACTTTAAATTGAAATTGAAATTATTAGATTTAGTAGTAGGTTCATTCACATAATCTCTCGAATGAAAAGAAAAAAAGTCTCGTATGATCAGTTACTCAAAATGGGGTTTTACATTTTGTCTTTTTTTATTACACAGCCCCATCCTTGTAATTAGATCAAGAACGACCCCTTCTTTTGGGTCTAATACAACACCAATGCGTATATCACGAGTATTTGTTTTTCTTTTTTCTTTGTTCTTTCATTGAATACTATCTACTATTGTTACTTATTACTGGATGACTAATTCCAACAAAAGACATTTTCTCCAACCAAAAAAGTATTTTTTAAAAATGGAACATCTAATTGAATCTTGAGAATATGATAATCTCCTTCATAAATTATTGGAAACCAAGAAACTGTCAGATTCACATTTTACCTGATCCTCAGTTTTAAGCCCAAAGCCAATAATAGAGAAAATCCTTATATTACAAGTTCTACTACGAGTACTACAGGAATTTAAGGTATTTTTTATTGAATAGTACATAATTCTACTAAGCAACAAGAAAAGAAGAAAGAAATTATCTAACACTTCATTTCGATACGGATTGTGAAATTTCATTGCTGTGTCAGAAGAATGATAGCTATACTGATTCAATATACTCTAAAGACACCCTTGATACAATATTGACGATCTCACAAAGAAAATATTCGATTTTAGTAAATGGAAATTTACTGATTTCAACTTTTAAGGAATCAATCCCTCTTTGTCTGTACAAGAATATGCGGAGCTTAACATGTCTGGAAGCATAGGAGAACAATTTTTTGCTGATATTATTGCCAGTATTCGATACTGGGTCATTCATAGCATTACTATACCTTCCCCAGTCATTGCGGATTGGCTATTCGTCAGCACCGGTTTAGCTTACGATGTATTCGGAAGCCCTCATCCAAACGAGTATTTTACAAAGAGCTGACAAGGAATTCCATTAATAACTGACCGTTTTGATCCTTTGGAATAACTTGATGAATTTAGTAAATCTTTGACTATAGATAGAACCTATCCAATTTTTACAGTGCGATGGTTAGCTGTTCACAGACTAGCTGTGCCTACCGTTTCTTTATTGGGGTCAATATCAGCAATGTAGTTCATCCAACGATAAATGTAATCCAAATTATAGTGCTACGACACAATCAAACCCGAACAAACAAAGTGTAGAATTGAATCGTACCAATCTTTACTGGGGGTTATTACTCATTTTTGTACTTGCTGTTTTATTTTCCAATTATTTCTTCAATTAAAAGAAGAAAAGAGAATAGTAAAAATATAGTAGGAATTCTCTTATCTCATTCGGAAGGATATAATCTTATAATTATCTATGGCTGTTTATGTCTCTAGCATGACCCCCTGATGAAATGCAGAGGAAAGTAGGAAAAATGGCCGATATTACCGGAAGGATTCCTCTCTGGCGAATAGGTACTGTAACTGGTATTCTTGTGATCGGTTTAATCGGTATTTTCTTTTATAGTTCACATTCTGGATTAGGTTCATCTCTTTAGTAATTGGATGAACCGAGTTGTAGACATGACATGAAAGTGCAAGAACTCAATGGTACCCCCTTGAATCAGATAAAGAAAGAAGGGGTAGGCCCGTTGAGTTCTGAATAATCATAATAGTTTATTTGTCTAAATGGTAAAAAAAATGGATCACTTTTTCCTATGTTTCAAAAAACTCCGTTTCATTTTTTTATGACGTTTTTGGAAAAATCACTTCATTACTTGATTAAGAACATCTGCTCCTCGATAGTATCTGGTGATATTTTCAAAAATCATGAAGGAATCACTCTATTTCCTCGTTTTGGACGACACAACCACAATTATATCTATTTTTTTTTAATAAGTTTTCCAAGTTCATTGAAGAAGTTCTATTTACTCACTAAAGTTTCCTATATTTTTTGTTTGTCCACTATCACAACTTATGTTTCTCTCATTTCTTTTGTACTTTAGTTTCTATTCTACGCTTATTTATCTCTCACTTTTTAGTATCCAATCGAATAAAATACTATTGTTTCATTCTATGACATTGAAATCTGACAATATTGACATAATCATACCGCTTCAATTTGGATTGAAAAAACAAAGAAATAAAGAAGAGGGGAGTAAACTCAAATAGTCTTCTTCACAGTATACACACTACGAGTGCGGTCCAAGTAATTCAATTCCTGAACACGGGTAGAAAAAATATAAAAAAAATAACAAACTTTTCAAAACTTTTTTGATCATCCATAATTACATAACGTAATTAGCGAAAAAAGTTGGATTCTTTTTAGAGCTTGGTGTGGATAAATCTTTGGATCAAGAAATTCATTTTGGATAATTGAACCTTCTCAAACTGTTTCCTTTTAAGAACCAAAAATATTTGTGCCAAAATAACAGATGCCAAGAAGAGCAAAAGTCCTTGGACACGTAATGGATCTTGAAGTACCATTTCCCCATCCCCCTGACCAAATCCACCCACATTAGGATTGCTCGTTACTGGTTGATCAAGTTTAATGGATTCTCCCTCTGAAACAAGAAGTTCTGGTCCTGGAAGGATAATATCAACCACTTGACATCCATCCGATGCATCCATTATGGTGATTTCGTATTTCCTTTCTTCTTTTCATATGATTTTGCTTACTATACCCGACACTATAGCATTATAAACATTATTGTTACTCTTGCTTCCGTTGAGATAAATCTAACTCCGTCCCCTGTTGCTGCCTACGTATATGGGATATTTTAAGAAGTGCAAATCTTTCTTAGTAGCAGGGTCTAGAGAAAGAATAGGAAAGATGATTTCACTATATTTTTTACCAGGAACAAGACCTATCATAAGAATATTTTTTTTTAGGGGGATGATAGCTCTGAAAAGATAGATTGCCTAGCTTTTCTTTAATCTCGAGCAAAATATGATCGGGAGGGGCTAATTCAAACCCCTCAGGTAAAATAAGAACAGCCCCTATGTTCAAAGCTCCTTTTTTACCATTAGCAAGAACTTGTTTCAGTTGCAAATCATAAGGAATTCGAACAACTACTTCCAATATAGTATCACGAAGTACCACTTATGGAACCTTGATATCCACAGGCTTATTGGCTAAATGGCAACTGGCACATACAATAATGCCGGTGGCTTCTCATGGATTTTCATAAACCTGCTGTGCAAAAATGGGATATACATTTGAAATGGGTTCCCAAGTTATTATATATATCATGAGTAAGACGGAAATATATCAAGTAATCTCCTCCTTTATAAAAAAAAAGGTATTTCTAGTTTGCATGGTCCAATCATTGATCCTGAAAATTTCTACAACAAAATTAGATAAGTCACTAGTATAGTTCCCTATCTATGATTCTTCTATTTACTGAAATAATTTTACTGGAACATTAAAGGAAGCCCCCATATGGGTAGAAAGAATCAGTACAATTTTGAATGGGTTGCTCATGTACAAAGTAACAAGCATTATAATTGAATTGATCTATCATTTTTCAGTCATTCATTGAATGATAAATGACTAGAAGTGATGGAGATACATGATTTAAATAACGAAAGATCCAATATTTAAAAATGGTATCTAAAATTACTGGAAAAGTAGAAACAAGACCTGATATAATTTGATCATTATGAGCAAATCCAAAATCTTTGTAGATAGAGCCAATCATTAGTTCCCAACCATGTGGCGAATGGAATCCTATACATAAATCGGTTAATAAAAGAATAGAAAACCCATTTATTATGTTGCTTGAGTTATATAGGAATTCTTGAACCTAAGAGTTAAGAATAACAAGTTCACCATTACCTAGAATAGAATAACCACTTAGAATAATGAAAGAGATTATATTTGTCGAGAAATGAAAAAACGTATCCATACAATTCTCATTGTGCATTTTGATCAATTGGATCGTTTCTTTGTAAAGTCCATGGTGAGGCTTTGGTAAATGTGTTTTCGGGTATTCCTTTATCATTTCGTCCAAGAGGAAGAGTTCTTCTAACTCTATGAATTTTTTTAGAATACTTTTTCTTGAATATCATTCAAACAAATTTCGGAGTGTCTAGTATGCCACCAATTAGTAACCCAATATTCCATACTTTTATTAAATGAGAGAGAGATCCACCAAGGCAAAAATACTATAAATGAAAGATATATAAGGGAAATGAATGCTTTCTTTTTTGCCATTTTTTCATCTTGGAATTTTTAAATGAACTCACCTTATTTATCGACTCAATACTACTATTTCTATTCTATCAAGCATTGGTTCTATTACATTAAAAGTTATAAAGCCATGAATCTATTTCCTATTTTTTATTTGTGATTCAGTAAAGTGGACTTCAAATTCGAAAAAAAAAAAAAAAAAGCAATTTTGTTTTATGACTGTTACATTAATTATTCCTATTACTATATTTTATCTTTTGTAAGCTCTACAAATAGAACCCGTTGGTGTTTGTATAAGCATTGATCAAAGACTTTAAGTAACAATGAAAATATTTCCATTTCTTATTCTCTTATATTTTGTTTACCTTTTCTAAAAGCTTCTTCAACTTTCTCTCATGGTTGGAAAAATATGGAATGGCAAAAAAACATAAATAGTACGTACGTGTATAAATCATTTAATTTATTCAAAAATATGGAGAAATATTTAGTAGAAGAATATGTGAGTGGAGAGTTTATAAAATTGGTATATACGTATAATATTTATTATAAATTAAAAAACACATGTACTAAATATACATTAAAATTATTTATTTTTAATATAAAATGATAAAAATGTAACCATTAGATAATAATAGTTAATATATTAAAAAAAATAAAAATAGAAAATACTAAAAAGAATAAAAGACTAAAATAAAAAATCTCTTTTATACACATTTTTTATGCTGTTGTAAAAGAGAAAATAAATAATTGAAGATATTTAGTTTTTCAAAAATTCATGGTTTTTTTTCTTCATTTCTACAATATGTTTAATACATGTTTTAAATTGTTTCTTAAAAAAATGATTCTTGTTTTTTTTTTTTTTTTGGTACATTTGAAATTGATACAAAAAATGGATTTTTTTTTAAATGCTTATTATTTGCAAATTTACTGACTGGGCTGTTAAACTTTTCTTCTAAGAAAAAATAAATCTACTATCTCCTAAGGCTATGCACTTAAATATAATTTAATCCTTTTAATTTCAGAAATACCATTAGCCTTCTGTCAAGTTTTGATAAGCTTTATCTTTTTCCCCTTATTATGCCATTCATATCCTTGATTTGGATTAGTAGTACCCGCATCTTTTACAAGAACGCAATTGTAATTTTAAAAGTCTAATAACTTAAATTGTAGTGATTAGAAACTCCAAAGATCCAAATGAAATAAATCCTAAATTTGTGATCAATTTCACAATCATTGACTATATTGCATGCAAACGTGACATACATAAATTGTTTTTATCTAAATCTTAATTAATTGACGATATGTTATATATTTTTCTCTTTAGAAAAATAATAATAATTAATAACAATTTATTTATCTATTTTTTCCTTTCGAAAAATATTTTGATAAAAAATGTTTGATGTATCATACTATCTAATAGACTATCTACAAGGGATAATGTCTTTGATAATGTCCATTTATTTTTGCTACATCAGCTTGATAGAGTCCTTAAACAAAATTCTTGGAGAGCTTTTTTTTTTTTTTTTAAATCTCCGTCAATATTTTTAATATGGCAATACAAATATAGCAATTCATAAATTTATTAGACCCAATTTATCTTGTAGATATATACAATCATAAATGATATAAAAAAATTAAAGATTGATTTTGTATCTCCAATTTTAATCAAGTGAAATTGAACCCTCATTATTGATGAAAACAAATGAAATAAGCTTTATACTATATTGATAAAAACTATATTTTCAGCTTGTTACAAAGGTGACTCTCATAGCATTATTTATACAACCTTGTAGGGCATTATAGATACAAGAAGATACAATAAGGATTATTAATGACTGATAACTACAAACAACCTTTCTCAAAGCTTTATCACCTAATAATGTTTATCCCTCACCGTTTTTAATAACTTAAAGATACCTTTTATCACTCGGAGTTGTCTTATCTAAAACAAACTCTTGCTAGTATTTGTTATATGATGACATGGATATACATTGATATGGCTTTAAGACATGCACATCTAGCTTATCATCTTCCTCAAACTGGCAAATGGAAGCTTGTGAACTCCCAGTTTTCCTTGAAAATGAACAAATTGAAAACGATTGAAGGGTTTTGTGAACAAATATGCAACTTGGTGAGTAAATGGTAATTACCATGTGTTTGTATCTCCAGATGCAACTTTCTCCCGAATACAATGATAGTCTAGCTGGATGTGTTTGGTTCTATTATGAAAGACTGGATTAATGGTAAGATAAAGAGCACTAATGTTGTCACAATATAATTTGATCGGTAAGAGATTCCTATCTCTTGTAGCAAGTATGATATCCAAGCGAGTTCAGCTGCAGCTGAAGCCATTGCTCTATATTTCGCTTCCTTGCTTGAATGGGCAACAGTAGGTCGCTTTTTTTATGACCAATAGATTATGTTTGCACCAAAATAAATGCAAAATCAAGTGGTTCTTCATCGTGTTAAAAGGCAGCCAACCCAGTCAGCATCAGAGCATCCTTGAAGTGAATTGGAGCTTTGCTTTAAGAAACATAAACCACAGTCCATTGTGCCACAAACATACCTTAGTATACGTTTAATTTCTGAAAATGCTGACTGACATGATTCATAGCATGCTGAATGTCTAGCCTTGTGAACGTGAGATACTAAAGTGCTCCCACTAGGCTTCTATATTTTATAGCATTAATAAGAAAATGATCATTGCTTTAGATAACTTGTTTAATAGGGATTGGTGTTGCCATATGTGCAGCTCCTAACAAGTTTGCTCTTTTTACGAGGTCATGAGCATACTTTGTTTGAAATAAGAATAGTTCACCATGAAAGGACAGAACCTCAATACCCAAAAAATAATGGACAATCAAAATCCTTGTTTATCTGTTTGACTAAAGCAACTATTAGAGAAGCATTAGAACTTGTCAAAAGTACATCATCTACATATATGAGGAGAATAGTGATGTCAATATTATTCTTGAAAATAAACAAAGATGAATGAACTCTACTACACTTGAAACCCAAAATGATTAGATTTTGAGATAACCGATCAAACCAACCTCTAGGAGCTTGTTTTAGACCATAAAGAGATTTCTTTAGAAGTCACACACAATCTAGGTGTTTGTTATCAACAAAATTTGGAGGTTGCTCCATGAAAAATTTTTCTTTAAAATGTCCATTCAAGAAAGCATTTTTGACATCAAGCAGCTTAACTATCCAACTAGATGGAATGACAATGGATGTAATTAACCGAATGAAGCTTGGTTTTACTACCGGGTTGAAGGTCTCATCATAGTCCAGTCCTTCAATCTGTGTATAACCTTTGGCTACCAAAGAGACATCTTCTTTGTATTTCACACAGTCTGCCCACTTAGAACCTACCACATTAATATTTACTGGTTATGGTACTAACACCCAAGTGCAATTATGGTGGAGTGCTAATAATTCTTCAAGCATGGCATTCTTCCATTCAAGTATTTATGTGGTTTTTAGAGATTTTGGGATGGTAACAATATTTGTTTCGGTGAGAAGAGCAGTGTTTATATGGTTGTGTAGATGAAGCTTGGTTATACGGTGTGGATTTTGTTTGAGCTGATGCCATGTAAGCATTAGATAGTGAGGTTGCTTGGATGGTTGAGAAAAAGGAGATGGTAACGGTGGGAAATCTAATTTTACAAATAACTGAGATGATATGTTTGGAGTGGTATTGGAAGGAAGTGTTATGGCTGTAGGCGACTATGGTCATGTAGTGTGTGGCTATAGAGAGGATTCTATTGTGGAACTAGAAGCTTGCGTTTGTGATGTGTCACGAGAAGATAGGATCATATTTGATATGTAAGAAGAAGTTTGTACCTAATGCAAAACCGGTTATGATTGAGTGGTTGCGTTAGAGAAGGAATCCTCTCATGAAGCTTGGGGTGGTAACACAGATGTTGTCTCTTCACAATAGTTGGTAGGTGATGAGTTTTTGGACAATTCTTTTTTTTTTGAGTATCGGATGAGCTATTTATTTTGGGTGTGTCATACCATTTATCAACATGAAAAAAAGTGGTAAGCTGTAAAGGTTCCTGTGAAATAGAAAAAGAACTAGTTTTGAAAGGAAATAAAGTTTCATTAAATACAATATGCCTTGAAACAAATACACGGTTTGTCTTTGGATCCAAGCATCTATAACCCTTTGTGAGATGGACTATATCCAATGAAAATACATGGATAAGTTTTCTTCATAAACTTATTGTTTCCTGGTTTTCTAAGATATGGATAACATCTGTAACCTAAAACTTTGCGACCCATATAATTTGGTATTGTTCCATATAATTTTTTATATAGGATGTCCACCCAATACTTTTGTGGTACCTCTACATGAACCATCATAGTTAAACTTGTTTCAGCAAAATGACGATGCTTTCTTTCAGTAATGCCATTCTGTTGTGGTGTTCCTGGACAAGAAATTTGATGAAGAATACCACAATGTTCTAGATGAGACATAAACATCTTTGATTGGAATTAACCACCACCATCACTTTGAAAAATTTTAATTTTTTTGTCAAACTGATTTACAACCATTTTATGAAATTTTAGGAAGAAATCCAATTTCCTTTTCAAAGGATATAGCCAAGTGAATCTACTATGATCATCGATGAAAATAACATAATATTGAAAACCTTGATTAGATAAGATGGGAGCAGGTCCCCAAAGATTCCAATGTATCTTATTTAATGGAGCAGAAGAAAAATTATTGGAATTACCAAAAGCAAGTTTACAATGCTTGCCTAATTGACAACTTTCATGCATAGAAGAATTTTTTATCCAACTTGAAATAGAAATGCTTTTATTTTTATCTAAAATCTACAAAAAATGGAAGTTTGGATGACCCAATCGTTGATGCTATATTTTAAATGAAATACCCCCATCCTTTGTTGCTGCCAATGCCTAATTGTAGCCATCATCATCATCCAGAGCATATAGTCCACCTTGTTAATGCCCTTTGGCTATTACTTGGTTGTTAAGATCCTTAATCAAAAAACAAGAAGAGGTGATTTCCACACTAAAGGCATTATCATCAGTCAATTTCATAACTGAAAGAAGATTCTTTGTCAATCTTGGAAATACCAAAACATTTTTTAAAAAGATGTTTTTTGTCCAATTTTAAGTAGTATTTCCAGTATGGGAAATTAGCAAAGCTTTTCCATTACCCACATATATAACATTTGTTCCGTTAGAGTATCCTCAAGGGATTCTTTAAAAATAAAGAGCATATTTTGTATAATAAAGAACATCGTTATGTTTAAAGAGTTACACTTTAAAATCTCCTACAACAACACTCTTTATATCACTTTCTTTATTTTTATTTTTTCAATAAACATTTATTATTATGTTTTTTCCCCTCATTTTTTTGGTTTTCTGTCAGAATTCCCTCTTAATTATTTTGTTACTTCCCTCCATTTTTCTTTATAGGTTCAACCAAATCATTAAATATATTAACATAGTAGTCTTGATATTTGGTAATCATTAAATAATGAAGAGTGTTTTTGGCTCCCAAAATTTGGAAAGGCAAACCCATTTTGTATTTTAAAAAGTTAAAATAAAGAGTGGGTTGGAGGCTGCTTTTACATATTGGCTCTTCAAAATAAAGATATAAAGAGTCATTTGGAGATGCTTGGATGCTCGTATATGGTTTAGAGTTTGATAAGGTACCTGTATCATTAATCATGTGGGATGTAGCTCCAAAATCTACAAAGAATGTGGGTTCTTCTTGAATTATATAGGTGGCATTAGCTTCATTGATTCCATCGGCTTCATTTATTGGGTCATATCTATTCCAATAGTTAGGAGCAATATGATAAGGGCTGACACATATTTGACATACAACTACTTCATGTTGAGTAATGTTTGAAGATCGTCTAGTTGCTATGTTGAATGAGAGGGAGCCTCGACAGTCTTGTGTTGAGTAATTAAAGCCTCTAGAACTTTGCATGGAATAGCTTGTAGGATTGAAACCACATCCATGCAAATTGAACTTGCCACCAATTCCTCTTCCATGCAAACTCTATAAGCATTAGATATGTTGATATTTATGGCCTAATCCTCTAGATAGATGAAAGCATTTATCCAAGTCATTTACAGGCTTTGCAATTGTAGAGAGATTATCACAAATAGAATTGAAGGTTTTGAGATACTCATCTAAGGTTACCGATCCTTTCTTCAATCCCATGAGACAATCAGTCAGATAAATTTCCTTCTCCTTCGTAGCTAGCAACAGATGCTCTTCAGTGGCGTGCCAAAGATTGAAAGCTATATGTAGGCTGAAATTGAAGTTCAGTATGTCAGCTGTCATTGTTCCAAGCAACCATGTTGTAAAAAGACCATCATTACTAATCCACAATTGATAATTTGGATTATGAACTCCACTGCTTGCAATGCTTCCGCTAGTTTCTATTTAAAGTTCTTCTAATGGATGTTCATCATCAGTTATATGATGTACAATTCCTAAACTTTGAATTACGAGAGGCATCTATGATCTCCACATAAAATAATTCAAAGAATCCAGTTTCCTAGATATTAAACTAGAATATTGGTTAAAGGATTAGCAGTCAATCTTGATTCAACTTTTGAAGCTACATTCAAGTTTAGCTTTGAAGTCTTTCCAAGCTCTGATACCATGATAAAAACAAATGAAATAAGCTTTATCATATTGATAAAAACTGTATTTTTAGCTTGTTACAAAAAGGATTACTTATGACTGATGACTAGAACAACCTTTCTCAAAGCTTTATCACCTGATAATGTTTATCCCTCACCATTTTTAATAACTTGAAGATACCTTTTATCTTACCTAAAACAAACTCTTGCTAGTCTTGGTTATATGATGACATGGCTATATGGTAAGACATGCACATCCAGCTTATCAATTACTTCCCATGAATAATAGCTAGGGATAACAAAATTTCAACCCCTTACATTTGTACAAAGTATACCATTAAATTAACATAAAAAGGTTACCATATATATGTATATCATGGCATTTTTCCACACACCATAGATGCATGCATGCGTGCATATTAATGATATATATATATATATATATACATGAGTAGTGGCAGGTGGTAACCAGCTAGTTGTTGGCATTTGCTTGCGTGAGTACTGCCTGAATTATAGGGAAATTGCCATCATTAATTGACACATACGCCAAGTATACACCATAGCTTCTAGTTCTTTTATCACTATTTGAAGGATTCTTTAGGTCATTTTGTATACTGCTCAAATTGACGTGTTTTTTTTTTTTTTTTTTTTGCAGGAAATAAAGAAGTATATACCTGCATATCAATATCACATAAATATACAAAATCAAACAATTGCATTCCGATGGCCTACATCTTACCTCTGTTAATAAATAATTGTGGACTTAGCATAATCACTCATTTACAGGGCCTATTTATGCCATTAATGGGACTGACTTATTTTATTATTTGTAGTAGGGTCCTTCGTCACACACTTTTTGTAAGACTCCAGTTGGCCCATTAGATTGGAGGACCAACTCTCTTTATAAGCCCACTGACTTACCCATATTTTGCCTATTATTATTATATTATTAAATTATTATTATTTTGTGTGTGTTAAAATTAATGGGTAAGTCTGACTTGTAAAGACTATAGAAGGTTTAGGACAAGCAAACAGATATATGTCATACGGTATTTTTTGAGATTAAGGTTTTCAGATATCTGAGAGTGGTTTGAGAGTAGTGTGTCCATAGGCACTACTTTACATTGTTTTCTATTTTGTAGGATTAAAAATTTAATTTATCAATGACTGCATTTGGAGGTTAGTAATATATGCTTTAATGGAATTTATTATGTATATTTAGATCCGTAAAATCTAACAACCTCGCAATTTTTGTCTAAAATATATCCACTCTCCACTTTCTAGATTTTTCTATCTCCACTTTCTCACTCCATAATTAATTTAATTATATATATAATATGATATTAGGGGTATTTTTGTTTAAATGGCTTGGTTCAACTTGTCCATTCAAGTATTGATACCAAAATCTTACCAAACAAAAGAATATATTTCATCCTCTATATCATTCTGTCCTCAGTTCCATTGCATTCCATTCCACTTCTTTGTCTATTTCATTCTCCCATCCATTCTTACAACCAAACACCACCTAAATTCTTAAGCATCAAGAAAATTTTCATACATGTAGTTTTTTCATTGTCTATCAAACTATGTAAAATATATAGATCGAGAAAATTTGTGCTAGCTAGCTAGTGCAAGGCCTATAGTTATAGGTCCTACCAGGAAGCACTAGTAGTTGGACATTAATTAATATATATTATCTTAGGTATGTATTAATGTAAGGTAAATATCTTTATAGTCCTCCCTATTTTACTATTTTTTCAATATTATATTTTTATTATAAAAAATATATATATATATATATATATATATATACAGCCCCTCATGTCATGTACCGCTTTCATTTCAATATAACTCCATTTTTTTTAATTTCTTAATGTTATAATTTCAACTTATTTACCCTATATTTAATGAAATGTTTTTACTCATTCTTAAAGATAATAATAAAAAAAATCCAAATTAATGCATAAAAAATAATGCAATCAAACTCATAATTATCTTCTTCTTTTTTAAGAAAAAATAGTTATATATTCAATGTCAATAAGCTAACTTTAGAAGTTGTCTTTGAGACAATCAAAGTTATTATATATAACTTTTTTTCTTTTTTTTTTTTTTTGATAATTTGAAGAGAAGAATTTTAGCATAAGTATTTTAAAAATTTAGCAATTTTAGAAAAAGTGTATATATGCGTGTTTGCTTTTTATTATTGTTATTTTTTAGGTACTAAGAAACTAGGGAAGAAAAAAACATAAAAGTGAAAAAAAAAATGCTCAAATGAAAGGATAAAAAATTTTAAAAATCATCATATATTGAAATGAAAACGAAACTTAAAAATGTTGTGCTAATATTTTTTACAATGGAAATGTAATATTAAAAAAATAGTAAAATATGTAAGATTATAGTGATATTTACCCATTAATGTATACACTCATAAAACAAACCCTTGCCCACTAGGTAGGTTGGGTAATGAAATAATTCAAACAAAATTTCCACACCCAGTGAATATTTGTTCACTCATGATCGATCATAAAGTACTGTACTGTATATGTTCTATAGTTAATTTCTCTTCATCTATATTTGTGCGTTCAGCAACTATACATCTTTATCTAGAGAACCAAAATGAAAATAGATCCACCTATGGAGGCAAGGTGTTACAATTATATCAGAACCAAACAACAAAAGAAAATTCTAAAATGGGTTATAATGCTTCAAAAGAATAAAATGACGTTAATAAAAATAAAATCTTAATGACAAAATAGAAACACTAAAAAGAAACTTGACTATGAAATAAATGGATCCAATGAAAAAATAAATAAACTAAAACTATGAACTTGAAGAACTAAAATTGAGAGAAATAAGCAATGATATTTGTGGAAATTTTTAGGTGTGTCAAAAATAAAGCTTGGACCCTTTTTGTGTAGGCACCAACATAAGCTTCTAGATAACTAATAGGCTTGATAGATAAATTCCATCTTAATAAAAACTTCTTAAATGTTAATAAAATTATATTTATCTAGAATTTTCATCCCTCGTTTAAATTTCATATTTATTTAAAAGTAAATTGCACGTTGATACTACAAAGAATTCTAGAATAAGAAGATGAAAGAAATGAAAATGAAAAAACATTAATTTTTTTGGTCTAATTTAAAAAAAAATAACTTTTTTTCAAAAAATTATTTTTATTTTTTAAAATTTGGTCTCTTTTTTTTTTTTTTTTCATATTCTGGTCCTTTTTTCTTTTTCTTTTCTTTTTTTTTTATGTTTATTTAAGGGTACCATAAAGAATTCTAGAATAAGAAGATGGAAAAGAGGAAAATGAGAAAACTTTATTTTTTTAGTCTAATTTTAAAAAAATATTACTTTTATTTTTAAAAATTTGATCTAGTTTTTTTTCTTACTCTGGTATAATTTTCTTTTTTTCTTTTTTTTTTGTTTGGGCATAAAAAATATTTTTAATTTTCGCTCTAGTAAAATTTTTTTTTTTTGGACCAAAAATTTTAATTTTTATTTTGGTATAATTTTAGGATAAAAAATATTTAATTATGATTATGGGTATTTTAATTTAATTAAGGACACAATTTTTCAAATAAAAAACCATAAATATAAATGGAAAAATAACAAATATATTTTTTTCAAAATTTTAAATTATTTTTTTATTTCTAAAAAATAAGTATGACATAGCATGATGTCAAACTAATATCATCACCATTAATTTTAACACCACCATTATAAATTGAATTAATTTGTAATGGTTTTGAAAATTCAAAGTTTAAATTACCCAAATCAAAAATTTTAAGTTGAAATTACACTACTCTTAAACTTTAGAATACCAAAATGCATCCTACCCATATCCAATATACATCTATATATTGGTCATATTGAGGCAAGAAATCAAGCGATAACTGTTGTCGTTATATGCAAGTGAGAATCAAGCGATCAATCCTTACTCATGGGAGAGAGAATTTTGACATTCCTTTTGCATATTCTACATTAGTTAGTCCTACTACTATATTTTATCTTTTGTAGGCTCTACAAATAGAGCTTGTTGGTGTTTGTATGAGTATTGATCAAAGACTCTTTAAGTAACGATGAAAATATTTTCATTTCTTATTCTCTTATATTTTGTTTACCTTTTCTAAAAGCTTCTTCAACTTTCTCTCATAGTTGGAAAAATATGGAATGGCAAAAAAACATAAATAGTATGCACGTGTATCAATCATCTAATTTATATAAAAATATGGAGAAACATTTAGCAAAATAATATGTAAGTGGGGAGTTTATAAAATTTATATATACATATAATATTTATTATAAATTCAAAAATACAGGTACTAAATATACATTAAAATTATTTATTTTTAATATAAAATGATAAAAATATAACCATTAGATAATAATAGTTAATATATTAAAAAATTAAAAATAGCAAATATGAAATGGAATAAAAGACTAAAATAAAAATATCTTTTATGCACATTTTTTTTATGTTGTCGTAAAAGAGAAAAAAAATAATTGAAGATATTTATTTTTTAAAAAATTCATTAATTTTTTTTTTCATTTCTGCAGTATGCTTGATACACGTCTTAAATTGTAATGATTGCAAATTTCAAAGATCCAAATGAAATAAATCCTAAATTTGTGATGAATTAATTTCAAAATCATTGGCTATATTGCATGCATATGTGACATACATAACAAGAATTAGTTCTTGCAAAAAAAAAAAAAAAAAAAAAAACAAGAATTAGTTCCAGAAATATTTGAAGATAAAAGGATAATATAATTTGATAAATATTTTGTTTGTAAAAAATAGTATATTTATGAGAAAATTAACATAAGGTTGCAATATAAAAACCTGTAATGGCATTATTCCACACCATACATACAAACATGTCAATTATGACTGCATCAGCTAGGTAGCCATCTCCAATAGGTATGTGAATTATTATCTATATATGATATAAAGGTTGGAAAAGCTTCTATTCAATGTGGGATAAATATTTACTTAATAGTCATTCAATCTAAAAAATATTCTTCAAGTGTTTTTATCTAAATCTCAATTAAATGATGATATGTTTATATATTTTTCTCCTTAGAAAAATAAGAATCCTTAAACAAAATTATTGGAGAGGTTTTTTTTTTTTTTTTTTAATCTCTGTAAAATATTTTCAATATGGCAATACAAATATAGTAATTCATAAATTTATTGGACCCAATTTGTCTTGTATATATATACTATCATAAATAATATAATAAAATTAAAGATTGAATTTTGTATCTCCAATTTTAATCAAGTGAAATCAAACCCTCATTACTGATGAAAACAAATGAAAGATACAAGTTAGTTACAAGAAGATACAATAAGTATTATTGATGACTGATGACTACAACAACCTTTCTCAAAGCTTTATCACCTGATAACATTTATCCCTCATTGTTTTTAATAACTTGAAGATACCTTTTATCAGTTGGAGTCATCTTATCTAAAACAAACTCTTGCTAGTCTTTGTTATATGATGACATGGATATACGTCGACATGGCTTTAGGACATGCACAGCTAGCTTATCATCCCCCTCAAATTGGCAAGTGGAAGGTTGTGAACTCCTAATTTGCTATGAAAATGAACAAATTGAAAACACCTGAGGCGTTTTGTGAACAGATCCGCAACTTGGTGAGTAGATGGTAAGTACTGTGTGTTTGTATCTCCAGATGTAACGTTCTCCCGAATAAAATGATAGTCTAGCTGGATGTGTTTGATTCTATTATGAAAGACTAGATTAATGGTGAGATAAAGAGCACTAGTGTTGTCACAATATAGTTTGATTGGTTTAGCATAAAAGATTCCTATCTCTTGTAGCAAGTATGATACCCAAGCGAGTTCAGCTGCAGCTGAAGCCATTGCATCCCAAAGGCACCTATACTAACAACCTACCATCCTACAGCTAAGGAAAGGATGACTAATGCTCACCTCATGCTTACCTCGTAAAATACCTGTCTACTATCTCTCTCCTTTGCTTCAATAGGATGGTTAATTAGTATCTGCAGGCTAATTAATGATAACAATAATACGTAATACTAGTATTATAAGGTGCATCTTAAAATCACATAAATCTAATAATAATCATAAAACATTACTTCAAACCAAACTGTCAAGACCCTCATAGGGTTATCTAACAGAACTTTAGGATGGCATTGACTAAAAGAAACCCCACCAAAAATTTTATAGAAAATCCAGCAGCATCTCCCTTGTAAATTAGACTCTCCCAAATGTTTCCTCCTTGCCTTGCTACAAATTTTTACAAATTTGTAGAACTTCGATAATAATAGCATAGGAATACAAATATATGAAACAAATAATAAACCAAAAATACCTTTACATGTGTCAGGATCCTTTCTAGAACTAACTACCTCAACCCCAAGATGGCCTCATCTTTTCCTTAGTTTTCACTTACAACAATATCACATTTTTTTACAGCATTTCATGAATATACCAATCACATATATGTAAATAGAAATATAATAATAATAATAATAATGCGAGATAAAGATAACTTGGATCCCATACCCTAAATCATATAATCTACAGAAATATATACATATAAATTCTACTGTTAGTAACCGATGAATTGTGAGACAACTTGTAATAAACTAAATTACATTTAAGATGCATATATGGAAAAAAAATACTTTAGATTGAACAATTGAGGTATTATGCTAACTCTGACAACATCATGACTAACCATGACCTACGTAAATATTTATATACATTTTCTTTATATATATATATATATATATGCACATAATCCCTCGAAGAATTTGTATAAACCCATCTTATCTGGCATCTAAAATTGGATTTTTTCTTGCATTTGGTATTCTAGTGAAATTAGACCTTCAACTAGTTTTCCATGACCATTAGAAGCTTATATGCATCACAAAATACAAACTAATTTTTCATTTTGGGTAAAATTTTATGAGGTATTATCCTAAAGTTTCCCCATTTTGGTTTATACGCAATACTCAACCAAAATTTAAAAATTTTACACCAAATTGAAGCTAAAGGAATGGGTATTTCATTTGTGAATTTACCCAGCCCACAAATTTAAATAAAAATAAACAGTACTTGGAAAAAAATTATTTAAAGAAAAAAGAAAACAAAAAGGCAACGCTAAAAGAAGTTATTGCGTTGCCAGTTTCCTTAAAAAAAAAAAAAAAAAAAGAACAGACGACGCTAAGCCAAGTAACTGCATCGCCTGTTCCCTATTTAAAAAAAAATATATAATTTAAGAGATTTGCAAGCTTAAACAAAAAATAAACTGTAATTGGAAAAAAAATTACTTAAAGAAAAAAAAATAGGTGATGCTAAAAGAAGTTATTGCAACGCCTGTTCCCTTAAAAACAAAGAACAGATGACAAAAAAAACAAAAATACAATTTATGATATTAGCAAGTTTAAACAGAAAATTAACTATACTTAGAAAAAAAAATTATTTAAAGAAAAAAGAAAAAAGAACAAGCAACACTAAAAAAAGTTATTCTCCAAGCTCAATTCATTTCTTTACCATGACTATAAATTGGATTAATTAGTTCCTTTATTTTGAATTAGGAATTAATTAATTTACAACCAAAATAATAAAATTCTAAATTTTCTAAAGTAATTTGTCCAGAAAATAAATAAATAAAAAACCAAAATAAAGACTATTTCCTAAAACAAAAGTCAAAGTTTCAAATTAGGAAACTAGTTGACTAATTTGTCAAATAAGCTGCCTTTGATGAATCACCAGCTAGCTTATACTCCAAATCAGCTCCAATATGCCATGTAGGATGCCAAATAGGATTAATATAGGTTCCCATATGTTTCCCTTGATTGGAATGAGGAAAACTTGCTTGATTCACAAGAAAGGTCAAAGTCAGCGCCAAAACCATGCATTTTCGCCCAAATTGAACCCCATATGCAAATGCCTCATTTGAATAGCTTCGACTCTGCCTTGAAATAATTTCATGGTCCCTTGGTGAGGTTAATCATGTTTACAAGTTAACAAAGTAATTCCTTGCTGCCTGGAACGCTTAGATGCACCAAAATAGCTTGTCAGGTCCATTTCTGCCTTCATAACTTAGATGCATAAGACGGGCTTTGGATCTTCAGGTATTACCATGCCCTCTTGAGATTTAATCACACTTTGAATGGAGCTAACCAGGTTATCCTTAAATCTCTTCACTTGCAACCTTGTGATTCGTCTCGTCCTCAATTGTATCGGATCAGCTCCTCAACGGGTAGTCGGTTGTACGGGTACAGGCGGATTCTCATCATTCTCCTCCTTTTGAAAAGGATTTGCCCTCAAATCAAAATCATTACCTGCTGCAAATGGAGATAAATCAGCAATATTAAAGGTAGCACTCACATTATATTCACCTGGTAAGTCAAGTTTATAAGCATTTTCATTGATCCTCTCCAGGACTTAAAAATGTCCATCTGCCCGAGGCATAAGCTGTGACTTTCATTGTTCCAGAAACCTCTCCTTTCTTAAGTGCAACCAAACCAATATCCTGGATCAAACACTATCACAACAAATCCTAGAAATACAAGCTCATTTCGACAAAAATTACACATTTTGATATTACAAACAATCTTTTGTTCCTAAGTACTTCTAAAACTAACCTAAGATGTCCTACATGATCATTTAAATTTCAGCTATATACAAGAATATCATCAAAGTAAACAACCACAAATTTTCCAACGAATGGATGCATGACATGGTTCATTAATCTCATGAAAGTGCTAGGTGCATCAGTTAAACTAAAAGGCATTACTAACCACTCATACAAACCATACTTAGACTTAAATGTGCTTTTCCATTCATCCCCCTCTTTCATCCGAATTTGATGATACCCACTCCTAAGATCAATTTTAGAAAACATATCATCTAATCTAGGAATAGGATGCCTATACTTAGTGATTATATTATTAATGGCCCTACGATCTACACACATGCGCCACGAACATCTTTCTTAGGTACTAATAAAACAGGGACAGCACATGGACTCGTGCTTTCTTTAATGTAACTTTTTTCAAGCAATTCACTAACCTGGCTTCGTAGCTCCCTTTTCTCCTCGGGATTACTTTTATATGCAGGCCTATTAGGAAATGCAATTTCAGGAATAAAATCAATTTGATATTCAACCCCTCGAAGAGGTGGTAAACCACTAGGAATTTTCTTCGAAAAGACATCATTAAATTTCTGCAAAAAAGAAGAAATAGAACTTGGCAATTCAAGCCCTTTTGGGGTTAGTTTGATAATTTAGATAAACATCTTTATAAATCATGATCGGAAATGGTCTATTACTTAAAGTTGCCTTTTTAACCTCACATAAACTAAGATAAATTTTTTTCTTTTTCTTCTCTTTTCTCTCTTTTTCTTGACCTGTCTTGGCCACCACTATTTTTCCCTCGCTCTCGACTTTCTCACCATTTTTCTCTCTCTTGGGTTCATCTCTCCTTTTCCCATCAAATTCAATTTTTGAAGACTTACCTTGGATGGATGAGTCGGCGTTACCTCCCTTCACAAATGCTGAAGCCGTGGGTGCCATGCTTGCTTTGTCCTTGGGCCGTTCGGCTCCCTCCTTTGTTGCATTTGAAGTTGGTCTCTAAATACTTCATTTGGAGTTAACGGCTCTAGCTTAATCTTATTTCCCTTAAATTTAAATACAATGGAATTCTCTCTACCATAATGTATGGTATCTTTATCAAATTGCCATGGCCTACTCAACAAAATATGGCCAGCATGCATGGGAACAACATCACATAAAATAATATCCACATATTTATCAATGCTGAATTTTACCTTGGCTTGTTTGTTTACTTTCATCTCACCACTATCATTAAGCCATTGTAATCTATATGGTTGGGGATGTTTAATGGTTATTAACCCTAATTTCTCAACTACCACATTACTAATTACATTAGCATAACTTCCACTATCAATTATCATACTACAAATGTTACCTTGTATTTCACATTGAGTATAGAAGATATTTTCTCTTTGGGTTTGATCCTCATCTTTATACATGGTTAGAACCTTCCTTACTACCAAGCTTAGTTTAGCTTTTAAGGCTTTAAGTGTCTCGGGTTCTTCATGTTCCTCATCTCTAATTTCTTCATTAACAAATTTGGTTTCTTCCTCTGATTCTTCACTTTCAGACTCCAACTTTCCATTGCCTTTCAGCACCATTATTCTTCGATTTGGACATTGATTGGCAATATGTCATTGACCCTGGCACATAAAACAAATAATGTCACGAGTTCTAGAAGGTTTAGAATCAAGCTTAATACTTGATTTAGATGCTAGTGGATGTTCGGCCAAATTGTCTTTCCTTAGCCGGTTGGAGCTCTCTTCACCATGTTTCAGTTTTGGCTTTATGTTATATATGGGATTTCTTCTCCAAACACTTGAATTAGGTCTCCCGCTGCTGGAAACTACTCCAAGCCATGAGCTTATACCCTTATTCTTGAATTGGTTCTCAATTTTAATGGCCACATGTAACATCTCTTCCAATTCTACATATTATTGTAATTTCACTTGGTTGGCTATCTCTGGATTCAAACCTCCCAAAAACCTTGCCATGGTTGGCTCACGGTCGTCATTCATGCTCAATCTCATCATGAGTATCTTCCTCTCCTTGTAGTAGTCCTCCACAATCTTACTTGTGATAATGATTGAAGCTTCTGATGCAGTAACTTATGGTAATGAGTGGGCATAAATCTCTTTCTCGTAGCTCCTTTCATTTGTCGCCAAGTTGTAATTAATTCATCACCAACTCTCCTTTGGGTACCTTATTCATTATTCCATCGTTGGAGTGCATAATGTCCAAATTCCAAAGCGGCCAATTTAACCTTCTTTGCCTCGAATATCATCTCCATACGCTCCTCTAACTCTAGGTAAGCCTCCGGATTGCTCTTTCCCATAAAAGATGGTATGTTGACCTTAATATTTCCAAGATCATCATCTTCCTCCCTAACTTATCTCACACAGGTTTGCCTTCCTTGGAGTGCAAAAACATCTTCAAACTCCTCCTCTAGGTTATCTCCATAATTACCTCATTCGAAGTCCTCCCCATAACGTCCGCGGCCTCCTCGACCTCGACCTCGGCCTCCATGAAATTCTTGCGTTGGGGTCGGTCCTTCTTGTGGTGTTTTTAACCTGTCCATCCTTTGATCTAGGTGATCAAAGCGAGCATTTATCCTTTGAAGTTGCTCCAAAACCACCATTATGTCGGTAGGTTCACCTCCACTTCCCGTAACTCTAGAATCCCCTTTGAATCCTACGGATTCCTCTTCAATATTTCTTAATGAATCACCTCCTCTTTTTAAACTTAAATCTATCATGTTTGTAAAAATAATGCAAAAAACCTTACTAAATTCACTTTCTCATGTGTTTCACTCAAACAAGGTATCGACACTCGTGTTTGCACGGTAAATTTGGCTTTTATCCCTCTTTTAAGCTCACACTCTCTTACATTTTTTTCACTCATAAGAATATCTCAAAGTTTTATTAAAACACATTCAAAATAGCAACTAAATCACAGGTATGCTCTAATTAAACTTATCAACAAAACAGCAACTAAAACAAGCAAATACTGAGTGATTTGACAAAACCTAGTCTCGGCCAATCTAACCAAAATAAAGGTAAAATTAACAAAGTAAATTTTTGGATTTAACAAGAGATAAATCAAAATATTAAGGACCAATAATTCAAGGATAAAATCTGGAAAAGAGATTCAAACAACGAATAAGAAATAATTTGAACAAAATATGGAAAAGTTGTTGGTTGTAGTTCTTGTAATCTAAGTCTTTGTCTCAAATCCTTTAACAATTTTAATGCAAACAAATTTAGCACTCAAAAGTCAAAATCAAGCAACCAAATATTGAACAAATAATCAGCAACCCAGCAGTTACAATTGCGTTTTCCAAAAACAATCAATTTCCCAACAATAATCTACCAAAACCAGCCTTTACACATAATTTTTTATTTTTTTTAATCTTTGTATTTTTTTTTTAAATCACTCCCAGAATATAAAAACCAACTCCAGTAGTAAGAAACAACACCAAAGTTGCAATTCCAATGCCAAAATATCATCAAACCCGATCCACTCGCCAAACAAAAACAAATTGCACAATTTTTAGGTTTCTGATGCAATATGACTTCAAATCTCTCTTTTTATTAATTTGACACAATAGGCGACGCTTTTGATGTTAAAAGTGCCGCCTGATGCTTTTCAATTTTCAAATAATTAAATTTCTCAACTTTTTATTAATTTTAAAAAGAATTAATTTAAAAATAAAACACAAATAAATTAAATCAATATATTAGTTATTTTCTTTATATTGCTATTTAATATGCTTAATATTTATATACATAATATTAAAACATAAAATTAATTAAAATGCTAGAAGATAACACAATAGGCGACGCTTTTGACATTAAAAGCTTCACTTGCTGCTTTTCAATTTTAAAATAATTAAATTTCTCAAACTTTTTATTAATTTAAAAAATTGTTAATTTAAAATTGAAAAGCAAATTAATTAAATGCATAAATTAATTATTTTGCTTCAAATTATTAATTAATATATTTATTATTTATATACATATGAATAAAACACAAAATTAAACAAAATGTTAAGAATTAAGATAATAGGCAATGCTTTTGATGTTAAAAGTACCGCCCGATAATTTTCAATTTTAAAACAATTAAATTTCTCAAATTTTTATTAATTCAAAAAATAATTAGTTTAAAATTGAAGGCAAATAAATTAAATTAATAGATTAATTATTTTGCTTCATATTGCTAATTATATATTTAATATTTATATACATAGTAATAAATATAAATATTAGTTAAAATACCAAAAATTAACATAGTAGGCAATGTTTTTATGCTAAAAGGTTCACCTTATGTTTTTCAATTTTCAAACAATTCAACTTCTTAAACTTGTTATTAGTTTAAAAAATCATTAATTTAAAATTGATGCATAAATAAATTAAATGAGATTAACTATCTTACTTCGTATTATTGAATAAAATATAAAATTAGTTAAAATACCAAAAATTAACAGAGCAAGCGACGCTTTTGATGTTAAAAACGTTACCTGATACTTTTTAATTGTAAAAAATTAAATTTTTCAAACTGTTTTTTTTATCTAAAAGATAATTAACTTAAAATTGAAACACAAATCAATTAAACCAATAGATTAATTATTTTACTTCCTATTGCTAATTAATTTATTTAATATTTATATACATAATAAGAAAAAGTAAAATTAATTAAAATATCAAAAATTAATACAACAGGCGATGCTTTGGATGCTAAAAATGTTGCTTGGTACTTTTCAATTTTAAAACAATTAAATTTATCAAAATTTTTATTAATTTAAAAAATTATGAATTTTAAATTCAAACACAAATAAATTAAATTTATTGATTAGCTATTTTGTTTCGTATTGTTAATTAATATATTTAATATTTATATACATAATAATAAAACATAAAAATAATTAAAATATCCAAAATTAACACAATAGGTAATGTTTTTTTATGCTAAAAGAATCGTCTAATGCTTTTCAATTTTAAAACAATTAAATTCCCAAACTCTTTATTAATTTAAAAAATCATTAATTTAAATATGAAACACAAATTAATTCAATCCATAGATTAATTTTTTTTGCTTTATATTGCTAATTAATATATTTAATATGTATATATATAGATGAATAAAACATAAAATTAAATAAAATTTTAAAAATTAAGAGAATAGACGAAGCTTTCGATGTTAAACGCATCGCCTAATATTAAAAGTATCGCGTAATGCTTTTAAAATGTAAAATAATTAATTTAATCAAAGTTTTATTTATTTAAAAAATAATTAATATAGAAATGAAACATAAATAAATTAAATGAATAAATTTATTATTTTACTTCATATTGCTAATTAATATATTTAATTTTATATACATAATAATGAAACATAAAATTAATTAAAATACCAAAGATTAACACAACTGGCAATGCTTTTGATGCTAAAAGTGTTGTCTGATGGTTTTCAATTTTAAAATAATTAAATTTATCAAACTTTTTATTTTTAAAAAACATTAATTTAAAATTGTAATACAAATAATTAAATGCATAGATTAATTTTGTTGCTTCAAATTGCTAATTAATATATTTAATATTTATATACATATGAATAAAATAAAATAAAAATACAATTCCAAAAATTAAGACAATAGGCAATGCTTTTGAAAGCGTCGCCTAATACTTTTAAACTATAAAATATTTAATTTTGTCAAACTCTTATTAATTTAAAAATAATTAATTTAAAATTGAAGCACGAATAGATTAATTGTTGTACTTTATACTATCAATTAATATATTTAATATTTATATACATATGAATAAAACAAAAAATCAAGTAGAATTCCAAAAATTAAGACAATAGACAAGGCTTTTGATGTTAAAAGCGTCAGCTAATCCTTTTAAATTATAAAATAATTAATTTTGTAAAAAATTTTATTAATTTAAAAAATAATTAATTTAAAATTGAAATACAAATAAGTTTAATGAATAGATTAATTATTGCTATTAATATACTTAATATTTATATACATAATATTCAAACAAAACATTAATTAAAATACCAAAAGTTAACATAATAAGTTACACTTTTGATGCTAAAAGCATCACCTGATATGTTTCAATTTTAAAATAATTAAATTTATCAAATTTATCAATTTAAAAAATCATTAATTTAAAATTGAAACATAATCTAATTGAAAGCATAGATTAGTTATTTTGCTTCATATTGCTAATTAATATATTTAATATATATACTAACATATGAATAAAACATAAGATTAAATAAAATTTTAAAAATTAAGAGACTAGGCGATACATTTGACGTTAAAAGTATCGCCTAGCACTTTTAAATTATAAAATAATTATTTTTGCCAAAACTTTATTAGTTAAAAATAATGAACCTAAAAATGAAACACAAAAAAATATATATATTAATTATTTTGCTTCATATTGTGAATTAAAATATTTAATATTTATATACATAAAATAAAAAATAAAAATAATTAAAATACAAAAAATTAACTCAACAGATGAAACTTTTGATGCTAGAAGCGACGCCTGATGGTTTTCAATTTTAAAATAATTAAATTTATTAAACCTTTTATTAAATTAAATGCGTAGATTAATTATTTTGCTTCATAATACTAATTAACATTTAATATTTATATGCATAAGAATAAAACTTAAAATTAAATCAAATTCCAATAATTAAGACAATAGGCAATAATTTTAATGTTAAAAGCGTCTTCTAATGCTTTTCAATTATAATACATCTAATTTTGTCAAGCTCTTATTAATTTAAGAAATATTTTATTTAAAATTGAAAAACAAATAAATTAATTGTTTTGCATCATATTCCTAATTAATATATTTAATATTTATACATATGTGAATAAAATATAAAATTAATTAAAATTTCAAAAATTAAAACAATAGGCAACGTTTTGATGTTAAAAGTGTTACGTAATCCTTTTAAATTATAAAATAGTTAACCTTTCAAAATTTTATTATTTTCAAAAATAATTAATTTAAAATTGAAACACAAATAAGTTAAATAATAGATTAATTATTTTGTTTCATATTTCTATTTAATATACTTAATATTTATATACATAATATTAAATTAATTAAAATACTAAAAGTTAACACAACAGGTTATGTTTTTGACGCTAAAAGCATCGCTTGGTGATTTTAAATTTTAAAATAAATAAATTTATTAAACTTTTTATTAGTCTAAAAAATTATTAATTTAAAATTGAAATACAAATTAGTCAAAAGCATAGATTAATTATGTTACTTCATGTTGTTAATTAATATAATTAATATGTATATATACATATGAATAAAACATAAGATTAAATAAAATTTCAAAAATTGAGAGATTAGGTGATGCTTTTGATGCTAAAAGCGTCGCATAATGCTTTTAAATTTTAAAATAATTAATTTTGTCAAAAATTTATTAGTTTAGAAAATAATTAATTTAAAAATGGACCATAAATAAATTAAATGTATATATTAATTATTTTGCTTCATACTACTAATTAATATATTTAATATTTATATGCATAATAACAAAAAAAATTAATTAAAATATCAAAAATTAACACAATAGGCGACAATTTTAATGCTAAAAGTGTCGCATGATGGTTTTTAATTTTAAAAAAATTAAATTTATCAAACTTTTTATTGATTTAAAAAATCACTGATTTAAAATTGAAACATAAATAAATTAGATGCATAAATCAATTTTTTTGCTTCATATTACTAATTAATATATTTAATATTCATATATGTATGAGTAAGACATAAAATTATATAACATTTCAAGATTTAAGACAATAGGTCATGCTTTTGATGTTAAAAATATTGTCTAATACTTTTAAAATATAAAATATTTCGTTTCATATTACTAATTAATATATTTAATATTTATATACATATGAATAAAATATATAATTAATTAAACTTTCATAAATTAAGACAATAGGCGGCTTTTGATATTAAAAGTGTTGCCTAATCCTTTTGAATTATAAAATAATTAATCTTGCCAAAATTTTATTATTTTAAAAAAGAATTAATTTAAGATTGAAATAAAAATAAATTAAATGAATAGATTAATTACTTTGCTTCATATTGCCATTTAATATGCTTAATCTTTATATACATAATATTAAAACATAAAATTAATTAAAATACTAAAAGTTAACATAACAGGCTATGCTTTTGATGCTAAAAGCTTTGCTTGATGCTTTCCAATTTTTTTGAGACAATTAAATTTATCAAAATTTATAGTAATTTAAAAAATCATCAATTTAAAATATAAACACAAATAAATTAAATGCATAGATTAATTATTTTGCTTCTTATTACTAATTAATTTATTTAATATTTATATGCATATGAATAAAACATAAACTTACATAAAATTACAAAAATTAAGACAACAGGCGACGCTTTTGATGTTAAAAGCGTCGCCTAATGCTTTTCTATTTTAAAGCAATTAAACTTCTCAAAGTTTATTTTCATTTAAAAAATCATTCATTTAAAGCAACTAAGCATCACCTAATGATTGTATGGGTACAGGAACCCACCCATACCTATACAATCAACTACTTGCTGGGGTGCTGATCTAGTGTAACTAAAGACTGGGCCAATTATTAGAGCTTAAGAAAAGAGGTTTAACGATAATCTTGTTAGCTTCATACAAAGAGTAAGGTGTATTAATATCAGAAGATTCTAAGCACATGCTGAGCATGCAAGTTATGAAGGTAGAAATGGACTCGGGAAGCTGCTTTGCTGCATTTGAGGACTATGGACAGCAAGGGGTGAGTTTGTTGGCCTATGAACATGGTTGAGCTCACCAAGAGGCCATGAAATCATGCCAAGGCGGAAGCAAAGGTGCCCAAATACGACATTAACGTCTAAGCTTCCACATTGGCCAGATTTTGCATTATTGGTGCTAGGAAGGGTTTTACTTGGATTCCAAGCAAGGTTTGATCATTCCAACCAATGGCAACATGTGGGGACGGTTCTAATCCTATAGGCATTTTACAAGGCATATTAGATCAGATTTGAAGCCTAAATTAGCGGGAGATTAGACAAGAATAGCTTATTGGGAAAGCTAGTCAACTACTTTCCAAATATGAAATTTGACTTTTGTTTTAGGAAATAATATTTTATTTTTTATTTAATTATTTGCTGGAGAAATTTATTTAGGAAGGTTGAATTTTAATATTTTTTATTGTAAATTAATTAATGTGAAATTCTGTCACATCATGGTTTTAGCTATATTGGCCAGTTTTACCTATTGTTTTAGGGTTTTTGATTTTTGTTACTTTAGCATGTTTAAAGGCTTATTTTCTCAATAAATGACACTACATTATTTATTCAGAAAAATTATTGTGAGAAATGTTTCTCTTTGTTCTCTTAGAACACCTAAACACTGAATAGAGAACAAGTGTTTTAGTTTAACTTATCAATAGGACAATATATAATCTATTGTGGTGTCTTTGATATGTACCAAGGTTTCTAATTACAAGTTGATAGGAGTCAAGATAACCATTAGAATATGAATTTAATTTCAATCCAGGCTAATATAATATAGGTTTAGAACAAAGTCGATCTAGTTTCATATTATTTGCTATCAGAGTCGAATTCTGTTCAGGTTTGATCTATCTTATTTGCTTTGTTTTATTTCTGTGTTATTCCGTAACTTTAGCATTAGGTTAAGGTTATTTTCTACCCATACATGTTCTGCAAAAAAAAAAAAAATCATAACTGAAGTAGGGTTTCCTTTTGCTTAGCCGAATGTTTGTTTACTTTCTAGTTTCTTCGTTGGTTTTGCATATTAGTTCTTTTTCATTGGTTTATTGTTGATTTTCCTTTGTTGGTTTTAATTTTAATTAGTTGCATTCATGAATTAAGAAAAAACAAAAAACGAATTTCGGAAAACATATTGCAAAACCCTAAATTCTTACAATTTGTTTTGTTGGAAGGTGTAATTCGGATTTGAGAAATTGTTAGGCATTGGAGTTGCATTTTTTTTTTTATGGTGATTGTGCTGCTGGAATTTGCATGATATTATTCCATTTGTGATAAAAAAAAAACAAAAAAAATAAAAGCTGAAGTTAAAAAAAAAAAATTGCACAAAGGTCAGTTTTAGGAATTGCAAATTTGAGTTTGTTTGGATATAGGAAAAACTCAATTGTGATAGTTATAGTTGCTGTTTAATCAATATTAGTTGCTAGATATTGGAATATTTATGCTGATTGATGGGATTGAAATTGGTTTAAGGATTTGAGACAAAGGCCTAAATTAGAAGAACTACAACCATCTCATATTTTGTTTGAATTGTGTTCTTGTTAATTGTATGAATCCTTTTGTAAATTTTATCCTTGAATTTTGGTATCTTAATATTCTGGTTTGATTCCTTATTGACGCGAATCCATCCATGCCCGCACAACCGACAACCCGCTGGGTTACTGACCCTATACGGATGAAGACCGGGCCAATCACTAGCTCTCAAGCTAAGAGGTTTAGGGGAAAATTTTCTGCCTTTATCTAGGGGGTAATTCATTCTCAAAATCACTTCTCCATACCCAAAGATCCAAGACCTGTTTTGGGCATACAAGTGGTGGAAGCCGATACAGACCCGGGTAACGGTTTTGGTACTTTTAAGGTGTCCGAGCAGCATAAAATGATTCCAATGCTTCATGGATTCAATACACATGTATAATAGCTCATGGAATCAATTAATGGTAGCTTCAAAGGCATACAAAGAGGGCTTGTGTGCATGGCATGAAGTTTGGCCGGTTTTCACTGTATTTTGTGTTGACTTTACTGTATTTTGCTGAGTTGGCTTTTTCTCTTTCTTTCAAGCAAGGGAAACATGTGGGACTTCATGGTCAGATTATTTGGCATCATACAAAGCATACAGAAGGTGATTTGGAGCTCAAATAGGTCAAAGATTGGTCAAAGTCAACTTAGTCAAAAAGCTAGTATTTTAGTTTCCTAATTTGATTCTACTTTTTGTTTTAGGAAATTACCATTACATTTTGGGTTTTATTTATTTATTTTCTGGAAAAATAAGTTTAGGAAGTTGTTATTTTATTATTTTCATTGTAAATTAATTAATTCCTAATTCAAAATAAAGGAATTAATTAATCCAAATAAGATTAGGAAAGGAAACTTTCGGCCATAATAGGAATCTTCATTGCATGGCCGGTTTTTCCTTCTTTTTTTTAGGGTTTTATTTTGTGACTTTATAGCCTATTTAAAGGATTATTTTTCAATAAGAATTAAGCTTGAATTTTATGCAGAAAATTATTTGTGAGATTGAATTCTCTTTGTTCTTTTGAGCACTAAAACACCATTAGTGAATGAGTGTTTTAATTTGACTTATCAATAGGCCTTCCATTACCTATTGTGGCATCTTCATTATATACCAAGGTTTCTAATCACACGTTGGTTAGGGATCAAGGTGACCATTAGAACTTGAACATAATTAGATCCGGGCTAATATAATACGTGTTTAGGAGCAGGTCGTCCTAGGTTCTATCACTTATTGAATCTGAAAATTGCTTTATTATTTTTTCTTGTTTTTGGATAGTAAAGCCGAGAATTAGGATTTATAATTCACTTGAAATTTGCTTGCTTCTTGCTTCTGTTTATTGATAGATTTAATTAGGACATACTTGTGATCTAGTTACTGGTTTTAAGTGTGTTTTATTAGAATTTTGAGATAATCTTTGGAGTAAAAAGAAAAAAGGCAAGAAAGTGTGAGCTCATAGGAGGGTTAATAGGTAAAACTAGTGTGAAACATGATTGAACGAGACCCTATTTAAGTGTTACACGTGAAGGAGTGAACTTGGTGCATTATTTCACTAACATGATAGGTTCAAGAGTATGAAGAGGAGGTGATTCTTTAAGAAAACTTGAAGAGGATTCATTGGGGTTCAAGCAAGAGTCTAGAGCATTAGGGAGTTCAAAAGAACCCTACTAAAATGCAGGCGATGTTGGAGCAATTGCAAAGGATGAATGCTCAGTTTGATAAATTCGGTCAAAGGATGGACAAGTTTGAGAACACACATAGAAAGCCAAACCCTAGGATGGAACCACAAAGAGGATTGGTCGAGGAAGAGGAGGCCGTGGATGTTATTGGGAGGAAATTGAAGAAGGAAACTTTGAAGGCAATTTTGAGGAGGAGTTCGAAGACATATTTGCACTCCAAGGAAGGCAAACCCGTGGTAGGCACAACAGGGAGGAAGATGATGATTTAGGAAATATTAAGGTCAGTATACAATCATTTTTGGGAAAAAAAAAATTGAGCCGGAGGCTTACTTGGAATGGGAAAAATGCATGGAGATGATTTTTGATTGCCATAACTATTCAGAAGCAAAAAATGTTAAGTTAGCAGCCTTAGAATTTGGACATTATGCTTTACAATGGTGGAACAATGAGCAAAATACCTAAAGGAGAGTTGGTGATGAGTTAGTAACCACTTGGGAACAAATGAAAGGAGTCGTGAGGAAAAGAATCGTACCAAGCCATTATAATAGGATGTTGCATCAAAGATTATAGTCTTTATCTTAAAGAAGCAGGTCGGTAGAGAATTATTACAAGGAGATGGGGATGCTCATGGTGAGGTTGAGTTTGAATGAAGACCAAGAGGACACAATGGCTAGGTTTCTTGGAAGGCTTAGTTGATAGATTGCAAACCAAGTGGATCTACAACCATATGTGGAGTTGGAAGAGATGCTGAACGGAACGATCAAAATTGAGCACCATCTCAAGAGAAAGGGTCGTAACACATGGCTTGGAGGAGTTTTAAGTAGTTGGATGACTGGTTCAACTAGTTGGAAAAGCAATCCCGCATTTGAGCCAAGACCAAAGCCAAAGCAAAAGGACGGAAGTACCATTTGTCCAAGGAGAGACAACTAGGCCAAACCTATACAAACACCGAAACCAAAGGGTAAGGATGATCCTAAACCAGCTAGAGCTCATGATATTGTGTGTTTTAAATGTCAGGGCTGTGGACATATTGCCAACCAATGTCCAAATAGAAGAATTATGGTGCTGAAGGATAATGGAAAGCTAGAATTAGATAGTGAGGAGTCAAAAGCGAAAATTGAGCATGATGAAGGAGAACCTGAAAATGAAGAACATGATCAACTCATGACTCAAAAGGCTTCAAGGGCTGAGTTAAGTTTGGTGGCACAAAGAGTTTTGACCGTGTATAAAGATGAAGAACAGGTGCAAAGAGAAAACATCTTCCATACTGGATGTGATATCCAAGGTAACATTTGTAATACGATTATAGACAGTGGGAGTTGTGCCAATGTTATTAGCACTGTTGTGGTGGAGAAATTAGGGTTAATAACAATCAAACATCTAGAACCATATAGATTTCAATGGCTTAATGATAGTGGAAAAATGAAGGTAAATAAACAAGCCAAGGTAAAGTTTAGTATTGATAACTATGTGGATGTGGTTTTGTGTAATGTTGTATCTATGCATGCGGGACATATTTTATTGGGAAAACCATGGAAATTTGGCAAGAATATCATATGCTATGGTTGAGAAATTCCATCGTGTTCCAATTTAAAGGTAAGAAAATTAAGCTTGAATCGTTGACACCAAGGGAGGTGTTTAGAGATCAAATGCAAATGCAACAAAGGAGGGAGGCCAAATGACAAAGGGTGAAGACCATTATGCCACCCATGACTTCAACAAGAAAACAAGAGGATAAGGCCAAGCCGCATCACTCAGGTAAGCTTTTTAAACTCGAGAGTGAGAAGAATTGCCAGCTCTATTTTTTCTCTATTGCAGGAGTTTGATGATATTTTTTCGAAGGAGATTCCTAATGGTCTACCACTTATTCAAGGAATTGAATACCAAATAGTTTTCATTCCTTGAGCCACTATTCCTAATAGACTTGCATACAAAAATAATACCGAGGAGATAAAGGAGCTTCAGCGAAAGGTAAGTGATTTACTAAATAAAGGTTACATTAGAGAAAGCATGAATCCATGTGCTATACCTGTATTGTTAGTGCCTAAGAAAGATGAATCTTGGAGAATATGTGCAGATTGTATGGCCATTAACATATAACTGTCAAGCATAGGCATCCTATTCCTAGATTAGATGATATGCTTGATGAATTATATGGTGCATGCATGTTTTCGAAAATTGACCTTAGGAGTGGGTATCATCAAATAAGAATGAAAGAGAGAAATAAGTGAAAGATTGCATTTAAGACAAAATATGGTTTGTATGAGTGGTTAGTAATGCCTTTTGGATTAACTAATGCACCTAGCACTTTCATGAGATTAATGAACCATGTCATGTGTCTATTCATTGGAAAATTTGTGTTTGTTTATTTTGATGATATTCTTGGATGTAGTGGAAATTTAGATAAGCATGTAGAATACCTTAGGTTAGTTTTAGAGGTACTTAGGAAAGAAAAATTGTTTGCTAATCTCAAAAAGTGTGACTTTTGTTAAGATGAGCTTGTGTTTCTAGCATTTGTTGTGAGTGCTACAGTAATCAAGTTGACAAATCCAAGGTCAAAGCAATCCAAGATTGGCCAAAACCTACTACTATTACCTAGGCAAGAAGTTTTCATGGTTTGGCTAGTTTCTACATGAGATTTATCAAAATTTCAGTACTCTTGCAGCACCATTGATCGAAATAGTCAAGAAGAGCATGGGGTTCCAATGGGGGAAGCACAAGAGAAGTCGTTTAGCTTGTTGAAAGAAAAATTCACTAATTCTCCGTTATTGGTTGTACCAAATTTTTCTAGGACTTTTGAAATTGAATGTGATTCCTTAAGTATAGATATTGGAGCTGTGTTGATGCAAGAAGGAAGACTTATAGCATACTTTAGTGAGAAGTTGAATGGGGCGACATTGAATTATCCAACCTATGACAAAGAGATGTATGCTTTAGGTCGAGCTTTAAAAACCATATACTTTAAATTTAACAAAGCCATACAAACAATACAAGTAATAAATATAATAATTGATTTAAAATAATTTTCAACTTTTTCTTTTAAATTTTATAAATAACTAATCATTTTACTTTTTTATTGATAATTTTTTTTGTTAAATAAAAAAAATATATAATTCATAGTTGATGAGTCGAACTAGGTATGTATTTAATTGATATTTTAATAAGAAATATATTATTTCAGTATATTTTTATTCAAAATAAGTATATATATATTTTTTTACAAACAATACAAAAGATTTTTTCAATTGATAAAATACTTACAACAATAATTTTAAAATCATAAATTTAAAATAATGAAATAAGAAGAAAAATTATTTTAAATAATTAAAAGAAATACAGTATTGTAAGACAGAAGAAAATTCTAACATATTTTCTTGGACACCTCACACGCATGCGATGTGTATTAAACTTTTCTTCTACACTGCTGATGTCATGCATCGTGATGTCACATAGAAATTGGAAATTAAGTTGCCCAAGATAAGCATAAAAGAAGTACTGAAGAGTCAGCAACAATACTCTAGGGCACGCAAAAATTTTTCCATTTAATTAATCTTAGTATCTTATTTTATTAGCTAATCTGTTGATGCAACTATCTCGAAAACTTATACAAAGTATATCAAAAAATAAAAAATATCGTGTACGTTTTTTCTTTGCAATAGAGATGTATAGATCATTATTTTTTATTTTTGTTGAATGATAGAGATGGATAATTTTTAGTTCCTAACCTAGGCATATATGTATATAATTGATATTTCATTAGAAAATATATTATTTTGATATATTTTTATTCATAGTATATGTTTTTTATTTAAAATAATATAAAATGTTAAATAAAATTGATTTGATTGTAAATCATTTACATTTATAATTTAAAAATTATAAATTTGAAAGATGAAAAAGAAAGAGAAATTATTATAAATAATTAAGCGAAATACAATGAGACAAAAAAAAAAAATTCTAACATATTTTCTTGGATACTGCTCCCCTCACCCACACACATGAACTCTACTGCTCCTCTGGCATTTTATAATTTTAACCAGTGATGAAAATATCAGTATCGACGGAAATGTCGAGGATAAGATTTTATGAAAATATCGATGGAAATGTCGATATCAATAGAAATGTCGACAAAATTATGGAAACTATAAATCTTTAATTTAGAATACATATTTTTACATATGAAATAATTAATATAGTAAAATAATATAAAAAATATGATAATTAGAATATAAAGATAATAACATAGTACATAAATATTAAAAATTATTGTAAGTGAAGAAAATACAATGTTTGTTATCAATAAAATATAGAAAATTTAATAAATAATATTAAAATACATGAAATTATCAAACATAATTCATAATACATCGTCAATGTTAAGAGGAACTCTCTCATGCTTCAAATTGATTTAGTAATTTCATATCACAAATCTACAACTTTATATTATAGTTGCAAAAAATCATTTATTAAGATCTTTAGCATAGTTAAGTGATTTTAAACTATTTTGAAAAAATAAATGTAAAAAAGATAAAGAAAAAGAAAAATCCAATATTTTTTTCAAAATCAGTTTATTTTTAACAAGAAATGGAATATAATATTATGATGGTTATTTTGTTAACCAAAGACAGCAACAAATGGGCAAATAGTAGAAATATGTAAGCAAAGTAAAGCAATTTGGCAAGGACAAATACGGAAAAAAAAAAACAACACAACCAAAAAGGAAAAAAAAAATGGTAAATGAAATGGCCATAGAGAATCTAGAAGTGTGGAAAAATAATAATAATAAAAATAAAAGAAAAGAAAAGAAAGAGATGGTTTTGAACATTTCTTCCACTGTTTTGTACCGAAAACCACACTTTTTTTTTTCTTTCTCTACACTGCTCTTGTTTCTCTCTCTGCTCTTGGGTAGCCCACAGCTCCTTGAAGAGGGTTTTCATCAAATCTATCCATCTTTAGATTCACAGGTATCATCTTTCTCTTTCTTTATAGTTCACCTCTCTTAGGTTTTGTTTTGTATTTTCTTTATCTCATATTTTCCAATTTTTGGTCATATTTCTGGAAAAATTTTCATGTTTTTTTTCAACTGCATCGGTGAGATTTTGGCTAAGGTTGGTTTTTAGGCTTTTTTGGAAAGATTGGTAGCCAAGATTTCGTCGGATTTCCATTATTTTTCCACCGACATCCATCGGATTTTCACCAGTTTTCCAAAATTTCAACCGATTTTTTCCAACAATATCGATATTACATAGCACCGGCGATGTTTCCATGACACCACTAATAGAAGTTTCTTTACCCCTCTATCGATGTCGATGGTTGGTGATACCCGATACTTTCGACGATATTTCGGTGATTTCGGCGATATTTTCTTCCTTGGTTTTAACATATTTTCTTGGACATTACTCACGACACCTCACATGCATGCATCTCAATATCATATTTTATTGGCCAATTTGTTGATACAACCATTTCGAAAACTTATACAAAGTAGTTAAGTTATTTTAGTAAGTTAATAAAGTATTGTATCTATTTTTAGATTTGAAAAAAAAAGATATCAAAAAAATAAAATATACCTTCTGTATGTTTTTTCTTTGTTAACAAAGATGAATAGATCGTTATTTCTTTTTTTTTTCTGAATAATAAAGATGCATAAGTTTTAGTTCCTAAGCGACGATATATATGTAGGTAACTGATATTTTATTAAAAACAATTATTCAAATATATCTTTATTCATAATATATGTATTTTTTATTTAAAATAATATAACGTGTTAAATAAAATTAATTCAATCGATAAATTATTTATATTTATAAGTTATAAATTTTAAATTTGAAATATGAGCATGTATGAAAAATTATTATAAATAATTAAAAGGAATGCAGTGTGAGACGAAAGAAAATTCTAACATATTTTCTTGGTCACCACACCTCACATGCGTGCACTCCACTGCTCCTCTGGCACTAGAAGTGCTATGAAAAGGACTTGTCCGCATCACATGGAAAGGACTTGAACATCTGTCTCCTTCACCCGTTTAATGAAACGGTGCGTTTGCACACATTTTTGAAGAAAAACAAAACAAAACAAAACACGTCCATTTCTGTGCTTTACTAAAATGTTGCGTTGGCACCCATTTTGAAGGGGGGGGGTGAACAAATTGTTTCTCTCTCTTTCCATAAGAAATCCGATTATGACTAGGTTTTCTGGCTCCTCTTTATGCTTTTTTCCTTTTTACCTCTACTGTGTCTCGCTCAGTTATTCTCTTTCTCCTCCAGCAATACACATTCGTTGTTTATTCTATCAGAAAAGCTAGCCAAAGCTTTATGAATTTACATTTTTCAAGAAAAGAAAATGGTTTTTTAAAAAATAAATTTCAATTCTTTCAATATATCTAAGTAGCATTTACACAGTTAAGAGGGAGATTTCCAGCATTTACACAGCAGAGAAAAAAGGAACCTAGAGCAATTTATTTATTTTTTTTTTTTGAAAATGGGTGAGCTAGGTAGAATGAAGGAACCTGGAGGACAACACGGAAATGGAAGTGTTTTTTTTTTTTTTCCCCAAAATGGGTGCAAATGCACCGTTTCATGAAAGGGGTGAAGGAGATAGACGTTCAAGTCCTTTCCATATGGTGCGGACAGGTTCTTTTCATAGCACCTCAGCCTCTGGCACTCCGTAATTTTAACATATTTTCTTTTCTTTCTTTTTTTAAACATATTTTTGTGGACACTAGTCAACATGCTGCACATGCATGCACTCCACCACTCCACTGGCAGTCCATAATTTTAACATATTTCTTGTGCACTACTCAATACACCCCACGTGCATGCAATCCTCTGCTCCTCTGCCAAAAATTTTAACATAACTTTTCAATTTTAACATGCAATCCTTATACAAAGTAATTAAATTATTTTACCATACAATCGTCATCTCACAAAGTATTGTATCTAATTTTAGATATGAAAAAAAAAAAAACTCAAAAAAAGAAATATATCTTTTGTACATTTTTTTATTGTTGGTTCTTTGTTAAGAAATACATGTTGATCATTTTTTATTTTTTTAAATAAAAAAGATGTATAATTTATAGTTGCTGAACTTATGTATGTATATAATTGACATTTCAATAAAAAAAAATTATTATTCTAGTATATTTTTGTTCACAGTATATATAATCTTTGTTTAAAAATAATATAAGATACCATGATATGCATATTATCATTGTCTTTTGTGTCAACTTTATTGTAAGTTGAGGTTGCTTAGCTAATGTAGTGATAATTAATATGTATGTATGTATGGTTGTTGCCATTAGAGATCATGAAATAACAACTTTATGTTACGTTTATGATATACTTTGGTCTTTGAAATAAAATATTATTAAATTGTATTATACTTTGGTCTGCAAATACTTTAAGATCCATTTCTTCTTGTGTATGTAACCAGCGGTGGAGCCTTACAGACCATGATCTTTTTTCTCAAAAAAAATTTACAATAAAAAATTATAAAATAATACACTTCATCGTAACGAAAAATAAAAATAAAAACCATATATTTAAAGTTTAACAAAACCATATAAAAAATCCATGTAATAAATATAATAACCTATTTAAAATAATGAAAAGAAATTTTATTGTAAATTTAAACTATGATTTATGGTAGTGTGGAAATTTTGCTGAAACAAATTAATTACCCAACCTAGCCACTGGATGAATCCAGAGTTTTTAGTAAGCATGTAAATTAATATATATATTTATATGTGTGTGTGTGTGCGTAAGATATTGATATAGTAATTAATGCCCAATTACTTGTGTTTCTACTTATTTGTAGCTATCTATCACGTGCCTAACTAATGCTCGATGTGCGACACTAGTATAAATTTTATATATATATATATATATATATATGTAGATATGTAGTTTTGATAGACAGCGAACATTTGAGCTATTTGCTTTGGTACCTGCTTAAAAAATATAGTAACTAAGCTAGCAGATCCAAGACATGGCCACTGACGGTTTGTTCACATCTGGCCAAATTTTCAATGGCATTGGAAACATTATGGAGTGTAAGGGGGAGCACAAAGATTGGTTTGGCGGCACCATAAATGTTCCATACCCACCAAAAGTTGGCACCGGAGAGCGGCATTAGTTTCTTCATCCGAATGCTGTTAAACCTCCTACTCGTTCATCAGGGGGCATCGTCTATCGTGGTGTGAATGATAAGGGAGGAGAGATTCAATGGATTGTGGTGTGGGACCATCGAGTCGACATCACAGAAAATCTAGTAACTATATAATCAAACTAGTAAGCTAGTATATATTATATTTAAATTAATATTGTACTGGTTTACATCTCTGCTTGTTCATATATGTATAATCATGCATGCATGCATTTAGCATTTAGATTTTAGACACATGATCATATGAATATAAGCTATTAGTTTACTAGTTTTATCAAATTCATTATTAGTCATTTTAACCTGAAAAGAAAAATAAAATCATTATGAGACATATATAATTGTATTTATATGTTCTTATATATTGAAATGTAGGTATACACTGAAGTCCGTGCACCAGCTAGGGTTGACTGGGATATGATAGAACAAAAGCTGCCTCTTAATCAAAACTCTAGTAGCTATGATGGATGATTTGCCCATGTATCAATTACTGATGGCAATTTCCCTGAAATTTGAGCAGGACTTACGCCGAAGTCCAAAAGCAAGAATTAGGTAGCTAGTTGGCACTAGTCATAAGTAATAAGCATGCATCATGTATTGTGTGTGGAATAATGTCATGATATCCACATTATCATGGCCTTTTGTGTTATTTTATGTTGAGGCTGCCTAGCTGATGCAGTCATAATTAATATGTATGCATGCATGTATGGTGCCATTACAGTTTATGACATGGCAATTTTATGTTACTTTTATGATATGCAATGGTCCTTCAAATGAAATATTATCAAATTGTGTTATCCTTTGGTTTGCAAATATTTAGAGAACCATTTTTTTCGTATGCATGTAACCAACAGTGGAGCCTTGCAGGCAAAGACTTTTTTTTTGCGAAAAAAATATTATAATATACAACATTTAATCATAAGGAAAAATAAAAATAAAAGTCATACACTTTAAATTTAACAAAGCCATACAAAAAATACAAGTAATAAATGTAATAACTTATTTAAAATAGCTTTCCAATTTTTCTTTTAAATTTTATAAATAACTAATCATTTTATTTTTTTATTGATCATTTTTTTTTTGGTTAAACAACAAAAATATATAATTCACAGTTGTTGAACCGAACTACGTACGTATATAATTGATATTTTTATAAGAAAGATATTATTTAAGCATATTTTTATCCAAAATATGTATTTTTATTTTTTTGTTTAAAAACAATACAAAAGATTTAATCAATCAATAAACTACTTACACCAATAATTTAAAAACCATAAATTTAAAATAGTGAAATAAGAAGAAAAATTATTCCAAATAATTAAAAGAAATACAGTACTGTAAGACTGAAGAAAATTCTAACATATTTTCTTGGATACCTCACACGCATACACTCCACTGCTCCTCTAAAACTTCATAATTTAATGCCACGTGTATCAAACTTTCAATCTATATTGTTGATGTCATGCACCGTGACGTCACATACCAATTGGAAATTAAGTTGCCCACGATAAGCATATAAGAAGTGCTAAAGAGTAAGCAGCAGTGCCCTAGAGCAAACAAAATTTTCTCCTTTTAATTAATCTTAGTATCATATTTTATTAGCTAATCTGTGGATGCAACTATCTTAAAAACTTATACAAAGTAATTAAATTATTTATTCATGCAATCGACAATTGAAATAGTACTCCATCTAATTTTAGATATGAAAACAAAAAAAAAATTATCAAAAAATAAAAAATATCTTGTGTACGTTTCTTCTTTGTAATAAAGATATATAGATCATTATTTTTTATTTTTGTTGATTGATAGAGATGGATAATTTTTAGTTCCTGAACCTCGGCATGCATGTATATAATTGATATTTCATTAGAAAATATATTATTTTTATTCATAGTATATATTTTTTATTTAAAATAGTATAAAATATTAAATGAAATTGATTTTATCATAAATCATTCATATTTATAATTTAAAAATTATAAATTTGAAAGATGAGAAAGAAAGAGAAATTATTATAAATGATTAAAAGAAATACAGTGAGATGGAAAAAAATTCTAACATATTTTCTTGGATACTGCTCACCGCACCTCACACACATGCACTCCATTGCTCCTTTGGCACTCCATAATTTTAACATATTTTCTTGGATACTACTCACGACACCTCACATGCATGTGCTCCACTGCACCTACAACACTAATATTAACATTATTTTAATATAATTTTTCAATTTAATAAATCTTAATGTCATACTTTATTAGCTAATTTGTTGATACAACCAGTTCGAAGACTTATACAAAGTAGTTAAGTTACTTTAGTAAGTTAATAAAGTATTGTATCTATTTTTAGATTTGGAAACAAAAAAAAAAAATATCAAAAAATAAAATATAGTTCTGTACGCTTTTTTTTTTTGTTTTTTTTTGGGTTAACAAAGATGAATGGATCTTTTTTTTTTTTTGAATAATAAAGATGCATAATTTTTAGTTCGTGAACGGCGATATATATATATATAGGTAACTGATATTTCATTAAAAATATTATTTTAAATTATTTTTATTCGTAATATAAGTATTTTTTTTATTTAAAATAATATAACATGCTAAATAAAACTAATTCAATTGATAAACCACTTTGCGTGGAATAAGCATGCATCATGTACTGTGTGTGAAATAATGTCGTGATATCCATATTATCATGGCCTTTTGTGTTATCATATGTTGAGGTTGCCTAGTTAATGCAGTCATAATTAATATGTATGCATGCATATATGGTTCCATTACAATTTATAACATGGCAATTTTATGTTACTTTTATCATATGCTATGGTCTTTTAAATGAAATATTATCAAATTGTGTTATCCTTTGGTTTGCAAATACTTAGAGAACCATTTTTTTCGTATGCGTGTAACCAGCAGCGGAGCGTTACAGGCAAAGACTTTTTCTCCAAAAAAAAAAAAAAAATTTAATGTACAACATTTGATCATAAGGAAAAATAAAAATAAAAAGCATATACTTTAAATTTAACAAAGCCGTACAAAAAATACAAGTAATAAATATAATAACTTATTTAAAATAATTTTTCAATTTTCTTTTAAATTTTATAAATAACTAATCATTTTATTTTTTTATTGATCATATTTTTTTTGGTTAAACAACAAAAATATATAATTCATAGTTGCTGAACAAAACTACATATGTATATAATTGATATTTTTATAAGAAAGATATTATTTAAGTATATTTTTATTCAAAATATGTATTTTTTTTTTGTTTCAAAACAATACAAAAGATTTATTCTATTTTTATTCAAAATATGTTTTTTTTTTTGTTTAAAAACAATACAAAAGATTTATTCAATTAATAAACTATTTACATCAATAATTTAAAAATCATAAATTTAAAATAGTGAAATAAGAAGAAAAGTTATTTCAAATAATTAAAAGAAATATAGTACTGTAAAACGGAAGAAAATTCTAACATATTTTATTGGACACCTCACATGTAGCAATCTTAATCTGACAAGGAGAGCACCCAACTTATTCCTTCAACCAAGCTTCTAGTCAATATTCCAATCTCCTCTCCCTCATCTAAGATGGCATGTTTTATATTCTTTTACATAGCTTGGTGTGTTGAATGTGGGATTTGGTTTAAGTCCTAGCTCATTTGTGTTTGACTATATTTATTATAAATATGCAAAATTATGAGATTTTGATATATATATATATATATATATTTTAAGTTGGTGAGGTTTATATCAGAGTTATTGATAATGCATCTTTAACTATTTAATCATGAATGTGGATACTCAAAATAAACTTCGCCCGATGGCCTTCGGTAATTATTGATAGGCCATCGGGATTTTTTTAGTTTATTGTAGCTTGATTACCAATGGCTTCATCGGTAATACCACTAGTGCAAAAATGTTAACACGTATGTATTAAGATTGGCTTGAACATATTATTATCAACTTGGGGGTGGAAAAATAGTGTATTAAAAAATAGTTGACTTCCATTCCATTTATGAAATTATTTTGCAGGCCAATGAAGCTTCAAGTTGGAAGGAATGAATTTTCAAGGATGTAGATATATTTAAAGCTAGGGTACATTCTTTTGGGAACCCAATGGAAGCAAATGTAGTAATTAGAAGTGTGCTCATGGTTGATCAACTAAATTTGTACAGTCGGACATGTTTTTGACCATTGCTTGAATTGAAGAACCTTATGTTCTCTAGTCACTTAGTTCATAACCTAGTATGTATAAAAGTTATGTCCAATGATCCTAAGGTACTTGAGTTAAACTTTTGTGGATTTGGTGCTTGGTTTACGAAATGGGAATTTGCACTCATTACCAGCTTAAAGTTTTGTCGGTATCCCTTTGATTTTGATATGTAAAATAGTAAATCAATGGAGCTGTGTAAGGTTGCTCCAAGATAAATCTGACATGTAACCACCCAAGTTGGAAAGAATATTCAAAAGTACACATTTTGCGGATAATTGGGATGCAATGAAGATTTCTTTGCTATATTTCCTTGTTCATGGTTAATAGAAAGTTTGTTGAATTGGTTAATGATATCTAGCTTTTCAATTCCTTCCCTTGGGGTATTTTGAGCTACAAGGAGATGATAGAGTCGGTCTACAATGCATTCCACCATAGAGGAGAAGAACTAAATAACAAATAAAAAAAATCACGCATCTAAAAGGTTTTCCGTTGGCGTTTCAGGTATATTTTACCATCAAATATAAATTTAGGGTTTGTTTAAAAATTATACTTGATCACCTATATTTTATATTTTGTAGGTATACGATTTTGAAGCCATTCCTTATTTTGGTAAACAATTTGGTGAGTGATGGGAAACTAGTTATCTTAGGAATGTTGGATGGCATTTAACAAGTCCACCAAATCATAGAGCTATGAATTCTTGGTTCACCTCAAATAACAATGTAAGGCAAACTTAATTCTACTGCATGTTGTACCAAATTTAAGATTGTCATACCAAATTCAACTTGATTGCTATTTCATTAAAGTTACATTATATATTTTATTTTGATATAAAAATTTTTGTTTTTCGTTCTGCTTTGTTTATTTTTTTTTTCTTTAATAATTTTATGCAGTATGGTGTGCATTGGAGGTTAGATGCTATCGAAGATGAGGCAAATATGAATTACTGGCGAACATTAACAATTAACATGCATGTGGTTTGGTATGCAGAACCACCACTTGTTAAGCTGATAGCATCCAAGGTAGCTGTTGGTGGTCAAGATACAGCCAAAGACGAAAAGCATGCTAGTGCCCCACCAAATGATAATGTAAGTTTACACAACTGTTACATTTAAAATATATATTACATAAGTTGATGAATGTTGTACTAATATATATTTACTTGTTTTCGGGTACTGATGTTGATTAGATTAATTGTGTGGAGGAAAAATTGGATGAGTTAAAGAAATATGTGGTTGACAAATTTGATGAAGTCAAGTAGGAGATGACTGTTTGAAGGATGATGCTTGGTTCTTTTATTGACCGACTAAAGTATCAGGTATCATTTTACACTATCCCATAGAATAAGGTTGTAAAATTATAAGTGTGATTGCATGTTTTCATACATTATACTTTAGGGGTTATATTATTATCAAATTCTATACTTTTATGTAGCGATGACTTTTTGTTAGTTTTTGAAAACCACAAAATAACCATTATATTATGCAGGCCGAACATCAAGTGCATACACAGTCACCTCCCTTTTTGGTGCGACGGTCATCCCCATTGGCATCGTCTTATGGCGAGCAAGGACGAATGGATTCTCCACAAGAAAAAGAATATGATACTCCCATGGATGGTGCCAATGCTAAAAAAATAGATGAAGACTATAAAGCATCACTCAATCTCATCGTACATGATGGACCCCATATAGATGATTCATGGGTTTTGGTGCCGTACACTCGTGGATATCAGCCATTGTAAATGGGATGGGATAATATCACTTTAATCGATAGTCCACAACATGAGCCGTCCATGGAATGGGAGAGTGAAGTGGAGCCTGTGATGCATGAATTTGTAGAGAAAAGCTGCTTCAATCAAGTTTACCACCAATCATAGCACATCATCTCCTCATACACTGATCCATGTAAGAAGAAGGTTAAATTGAATCTCAAATGACCTATTGACGCAGCGAAGGAGAGGTCATTTGATGAGTGGTATAGACTAGCACCAGCAGGATTAAGCATTTGTATCGATTATATTAGGATGGACAAACATTTTTTTAATGTTCTACTTACCCCCACTGGATGGTTGACATTTAATGTAAGTTATATACCTTACTTTTGTATAAGTTCATTGTCTTAGAAGTTTTGGAATGATGTATTATACCACACACTTGCTCATGATTTCCTTTTATATTGTTTGCAGCATATAGCTGTCATTTATTTTTTATATGAAATAGGTAGTCTGATTATCGCAGCATGTTCACCTAACAATGTGCCATATTGGACATCTTATTTGGGTAAGATGATGAAAACTTATATCATTTCTATATATTATTGAAAACATTATTTATTGGATTTAAAAGTTTATTGTATCCATTTGATTCATTGGCAGTCATCAATAAAAGGGCATTACCCCACATTCGAGGCATCCCCAAGCATATATGTGTGTAATTCGACACTGCTAAGCTATGTGCATGGGACATCACCAAGACATAGCATGATTTGGTGGATCTGTGATTATGTAAGTCTATATATATTGGAAAATGATTTACTATTTTCTCTTATTTATGGATAATGAGGTCAATTTCATCATTTTAGTTTTACATCCCCATTAATAATGGAGGCGCCTATTGGTTGGTAGCATGTATTGACTTGAAGGCATGGCATATTGATTTATATGATCCAAATATTGGAATCAAATATTCCCAGAATAAGAGATTAAAAATGCCGAATGCCTCATGTTTATGCTGCCTTATTGAGGGATGGGGGATATTACAATAAGAAACCAGACGTGCTTTGAAGTTTAGATCCATTCACAATGACAATCATCAAAGACGCACCCCACCAACAAAATGGATATGAATGTGTTGTCATTTGAAATTAACTTCTGTTATGCTTAAATGTGAGAAAAACAAGGTTGCTTTTCATTGATATTTGATTTCATTTATAATCTTTTGATCCTCTTACATGGTGCGTATAAACATTAATTTGTCAGCTTTCCTGATGCTATTTCATGAATGCAATTATATGGGGGTGATTGTGGGGTGTTCGCTTTGAAGTTTATTGAGTACAGGAGCAGTGATGATGATTTTTTATTTAGGTCGGAAGACATTCATTGGTTTAGCAAGAAATATGCTGTTGAGTTGTATTTTAATAAATTTTCAATTTAGATTATATGTTTTTGACTTTGACATCCAATTTTACTACTTTCATGATGTGTATTTGCACCATAGAAGATGTTCATTTCAACCTTATTTAATGATAAGAATCATTATAAAGAAAATAAAACAAAAAAAGAGTTGTGAAAATTGTACAAATTTTCTATTGAGCATGATTACCGACATGTCATCGGTATCATCAATGCAAGCCATCGGTAATCCCATCCAAATTAAGGAATTCATGCTGGAAGATTTACTGATGGACACCATTGGTAATACCAATGGCCTATCGGTAATTGTTCATTCTCAAAGATTTTAATTCCATTCAACACAACAAAACACATCTACTTTGACAATGCGTATTTGGACCATAGAACATGATCAAAGCAACTTTATTTCATGACAAGAATCATGGTAAAAAATAGAAAACACATAGAGTTGGAAAATAGTGCAAAAATTACAGATGAACATGATTACCGATGGGCCATTGGTATTTGGAAGCTTACAGGAAAATTTACCAATGGACACGATCGATAATAGACAATTTTCAAAATTTTCAACCGAATTGACCATAATTGAATACACTACTTTGATAATGTATATTTGCACCAAGAACATGCTCAATGCAACTTTATTTTATGATAATAATGAAGGTAAAGAAAAGAAAACAAAAAAATGAGTTGGAAAAGCCAAAAAAATACATGTTAACTTGATTAATGATGGGCCATCGGTATTACTGATGGAAATCATCGGTAATCCAATAGATTTTTTTCACATGTTTCTTTCATATTTACCGATGGAAACCATTGATAATACCAGTGGTTCATTTGTAATTACCATCGTCATGATGAAGAATATTAAAGAATGGAGTATAGAAAGACCAGAGCACTAGGGCTTTTGAGATTCGTTCGGGAACAGAATAACACTACAACTAGGACCAGTCGAAAACGGCATCATTTTGTCATTCAAAGACAAAGAAAAACTGCAGTACTTGTTCTTCTTATTCTTCTCCAAACCCTATGGCCCAACCGTCCTCTTAGGCATCCATTTCGTATAGATTTCCTGTTCAAATTAACATTGAAAATGCAGATAAGCATAAACTGAAATGTTCAACTGAAAAGTTCAACTAAATTGCATTTACTAAGCACAATTTAAAAAGTTCAACTACAAAAATTATTGCATATTTAACCATTAAATATGAGCGAGTGTAACAGGAAAATGCTGACAAACTTGTGCAACATTTTCAGGTCCAACCTTTGATATACTTTCTTGCTTCCCAATGTTCACTTCAAGAGACATAACTAACCATTCTCTAAAAGGATCAATAGTAGGATTTGTAAACTGTAGGGTGGTGGAAAACAAAAAAATCTCTCAACTACTAACATATAGGGTTAAGACCAAGTGCCAATACAAAAGAAAAGCACTCAAGATTCTTGCTAATGTCAAATCTATTTATTTAAAGGTAGAGAAGATTATACAGATAAACATGAATTTGGGGAACAGAAAGAAAAAGGACTTGAAAGAGTATCATTTCACAAAAATAATAATGTTGTTATGCCTATGTATGAATGTGTACCACAATGATACATATGATATTTTATGCAGTAGCCAATTACAGTAGCTCGTGTAGGAACCTCAGAAAACAACATCTTGAGGTTATTTTTAATCACATAAAATGTAATGCACCCATAACTCATTGGAAGAAACTTAAAATATTAATCAACAAAATGGATGAACATCTTGACTTTTAAAATTAATATTAGCAAACAACAGGAAAGTATGATTAAGTAAAAAAGGAAATATAAAAAGTTCTTCAAGAACTCAACTAGAAAAATCTATTCTAATGTGTTACGCAAGACATTGCATCAGGCATTCTGCATGAATTTATTAGAACTATCCTACCAAATATGGAAACACATTCATCTAGAACCAAGTACCATAGGATGTGCATCCTACAAATGATAGCACAAAGAATGGAGAACACACAAAGCAACATCACTATTGATATTTAAGAGTACAAGCTAAAATAACCAAAGAAACTAATGTCATAAAGCCAGACCTGTATGTAAGGAAATTATATGTCCTTTAGCTTGCATTAAAGTTGAGATATGTCTAACCTTTTGATTCTAGGTTCAAAAATTTCAACCTGCCATTATTTTGGAAATGGAACAGAATTACAAGCCTATTTAAAGTTTACAAAAACCATAGCTTTAAGAACTCACAAGCTATGTCAATCTAGATAACTACTAAGATCACATGCCATTGTCCAGAAGGACTTCAAAAAAGCAACTTAAAAATTGTATTAACCAAATCTACTAGAAAAAGAGGCAAAGTAAAGGCAAATTTTATCAATAAAAACAACGACATTAAAAGATGACATAGATGAAAAATTAGACAGCAAGCATAATGATTCAACAATCTACCTTTGTAAAACTTCCGTGAGGTGTGTTCCTTTCATCTTTTGAGGGATTTTTTATACCACCATCAGTCAAAAATGGAAATGAAGTTGTCCACTAGTGCAAGAGATGGAAAATCATTAGAAAATATAGCCCCCTGACAGATCAAGAAACCGGTATGCAACTTAACTACCTTCCAAGTATGTTCAGAACCAGAAATGCCAAGTAAGACTTCTCTCTCAAGATGTAACATATATACTTTCTTGGAATTCTTTGTCTTTGAAGAAACAAGAGCATGCCTAGGACAGGGAAGTGAAATGAAAAAAGGTAAAACTAAACATTTAGGAATATTTAATCAAAATGAGGACACAAATGAAGGTGCAACTCATACCTTTCTAAATGCATATATGCAATAGGTCCTCCATATCCAAACATGCCAAAAAAGGGCTGCATAACCAAGATATGCTTAAAAGATAAATTTCAGTGAGTAAACACTAAGAAGACAGTGGATATAGGACATAACTTTCAAACAAATTGTACTTCGAATATGGAGGAAGAAATGCATGCTAATAAGGAATAAAGAGAAATAGAAAATAAGATAAAGTACATGTAGGAAATAAGAGCCAGACTTATCTTTATATTAGAATGAAACATACATGCACAAGCTACAAAAGTTAGTATCTAATTTTCATCATATAAATAGGTGTATGCACAAGATAAAAGCAAAATAAAAAGATATTGAAAACAGATTTTACCACAAGGTATGGAGGTTTTGACCCTATTTCCTGTCTTTTCAAAGACCTGTGAAGTGATACACCCATCTTTCCTCATATAGAATACATGTAAGTGACACCATTTGATGTGGTTCCGCCCGAGCCCGCTCAACCGATAACTCGCTGGGGTGCTGACTCGACACGGATGAAGACTAGGCCAATCACAAGAGCTCAAATTAAGAGATTTAAGGACAACCTGGAAGTATTTATACAGGGGATAATCAATCTCAACAAAGCTTGTCCATACTTGAAGATACAAAGCCTATTCTAAGCATCCAAGTGGTGGAAGCCGATACGGACCCGGGTGACGGTTTTGGTACATTTTTGGAGTCCGAGAAGCATGAAATGGTTCCAATGCTTTATGGGTTCAATACATATGCCTAAGAGGTCATGGAATCAAGTTAAAGCAGCCTCAAATGCAATCAAAAAGGGCTTGTACGGACAGCTTCAACAATTTGGCCGAATTTGCTGTATTGCTTGCTGGCTTTACTGTATTTTACTGTATTAGCCTTTTCTTATTTTTCCAAGCATGGGCAACGTGTGGGCCTTCATATTCAGTTTATTTGGCATCCTAAAAAGCATCTAGAAGCTGATTTGGAGCTCAATTTGGTCAAAGATTGGTCAAAGTCAACTTAGTCAAAAAGCTAGTATTATAGTTTCCTAATTTGATTCTACTTTTTGTTTTAGGAAATTACCATTACTTTTTAGTTTTTATTTATTTATTTTCTGGAAAATAAGTTTAGGAAAGTTATTATTTTATTATTTTCATTGTAAATTAATTAATTCCTAATTCAAAATAAAGGAATTAATTAATCCCAATTAGATTAGGAAAGGAGTGAGAATTTCGGCCACCATAGAACTCTTTATTGTGTGGCCTGTTTTACCTAGGGTTTTTAGGGTTTACTTTGTTTCTTTCAAAGCCTATTTAAAGGCTTATTTTTCAATATGAATACAACTTTGATTTGATTAAGAAAATACTTGTGAGATTAATTATCTCTTTGTTATTTGAGAACACCTAAAACACCATTAGAGAATTGGTTGTTTTAGCTTGACTTATCAATAGGTTTTCCATCCCCTATTGTGGCGTCTACATTATACCAAGGTTTCTAACCACAGGTTGGTTAGGGGTTGAGGTCCATTCCATTAGAACTTGAACTTAATTAAAGATCCGGGCTAATATAATACGGGTTTAGGAGCAGGTCGTCCTAGGTTCGTATCACCATTTGAGGAACACAAAAACCTCATAGAACATGGAAATCAGAATTTAAAAATAACACTTATTATCATAATAAAAATAATGAAAAATGTATTTTCATAAGGTTGTTAAGGTTTTAATTCTTTTGCAAGTTCTTCTTTTGTTTGACACTAGATTATCCACTTTATAGGGAAAACAATTTCTTTAATTCATTATGACTCTTTGAAGTACCAATCGTTTGTTCAAGAAATCACATCAAGAATGAGCATTAAAAAGAAAATATAAAGAAGAGCACATAATCAATGTGAAATGTGTCCAATTAAACACTAGAGCATAAGAAAATTAGCTACCAAATCTATAGGACTCTGTTATGAAACATATCCACTGATGAAGTGCCAGCAATAAATTAATTGGAAGTCCAGGTCCAAAGTGATAATCTAACGAATACTAATGAAAAAAGACTTGGTTAAATTTTTAACATTAGACAAAATTTTTTATTAGTGGGTCATTGTAAAGAATGACATGCCAAACTTCGAGAAGAAAAATCCTCAACTCTGCTGCACCAAAGCTTTCCATATAACCATTGGCAAAAAACATTTTCTAGCTAAAAACTTAATGATAATTCTAACACATATTACTATCACTTTATTCTTGCATTTAGAGTATGAGAAAGCACAACCTTTCAATAGAAAATTCCATTCAAAACCCTTGAAGGAACCTGATATGAACCTAGGACGACCTGCTCCTAAACCCGTATTATATTAGCCCGGATCTTTAATTAAGTTCAAGTTCTAATGGAATGGATCTCAACCCCTAACCAACCTGTGGTTGGAAACCTTGGTATAATGTAGACGCCACAATAGGGGATGGAAAACCTATTGATAAGTCAAGCTAAAACAACCAATTCTCTAATGGTGTTTTAGGTGTTCTCAAAGAACAAAGAGATAATTAATCTCACAAGTATTTTCTTAATCAAATCAAAGTTGTTTTTTTTATTGAAAAATAAGCCTTTAAATAGGCTACAAATCCACGAAATAAAACCCTAAAAATAAAGAAAAACCAGCCACCACACATAAAGAAACCTAGTTGGCTGAAACTATACTTCCTTTCCTAATCTAAGTTTAATTAATTAATTCCTTTATATTAAATTAGAAATTAATTAATTTACAATGGAAAGAATAAAATAAAAACCTTCATAAAGTTATTTTTCCAGAAAATAAATAAATAAAAGCCAAAAAGTAATGGTAGTTTTCTAAAACAAAAAGTAAAAACAAATTAGGAAACTAAAAATGTTAGCCTTTTTGATCAAGTTGACTTTGATCAATCTTTGACCTCTTTGAGCTTCAAATCAGCTTATAGATTCTTTTTAGGATTCCAAATAAGCTGAATATGAAGTCCCACACGTTGCCCATGCTTGGAAAATAAGAAAAGGCTAATACAATAAAATACAGTAAAGCCAGCAAGCAATACAGCAAATTCGGCCAAATTGTTGATGCTGTCCGTACAAGCCCTTTTTGATTGCATTTGAGGCTGATTTAACTTGATTCCATGACCTCTTAGGCATATGTATTGAACCCATAAAGCATTGGAACCATTTCATACTTCCCGGACTCCAAAAATGTACCAAAACCGTCACCCGGGTCCGTATCAGCTTCCACCACTTGGATGCTTCGAATAGGCTTTGTATCTTCAAGTATGGACAAGCTCTGTTGAGATTGATTACCCTCTGTATAAATACTCCCAGGTTGCCCTTAAATCTCTTAATTTGAGCTCTTGTGATTAGCCTAGTTTTCATCCGTGTCGAGTCAGCACCCCAGCGGGTTATCGGTTGAGCGGCCTCAGGCGGAATCACATCATTCCCCTCCTCTTGAAAAGGATTTGTCCTCAAATAAAGATCATCACCTGCAGCAAAAGGAGTTAAATCAGCAACATTAAATGCAGCACTCATGTTATACTCACCCAGTAAATCAAGCTTGTAGGCATTCTTGTTATTCGGCTCCAAAACTTGAAAAAGTCCATCCGTAGGCGGCATGAGCTTTGACTTTCTTTGTTTAGGAAACCTTTCCTTTCGTAAGTGCAACCAAACCAATTCTCCTGGGTCAAACACTATTACAACAGAATCTAGAAATACATGCTCATTATGGTAAAAATTACACTTTTTAAAGTTAGCAAACAATATTTCCCAAATTTTCAAATTGCCACTAAGTAAAGCTCTCAACAATGCAGATAAAGTTCTTTGCAATAAAGACATCTTTAAATAAGTATCTTTAAAATTCATGGTCAGCAATGATTTCTTATTCATAATTACTTTATTAACATCACCAAAGCTAAGATAAAAATTTATATTTTTCCATTCTTGTCTTCCTTTTCCTTTCCCACTCACGGCCATCTCACCTTCCTCACACTTGGCTTTTGCACCAAATTTCTCACTCTTGGTTTTAATAAAATTTTTCCACACAACCTGAGTATTAAAAGACTTACCTTGGACAGCAAGCTCACCTTTTCCCTCTTGATTGGATGGTAGTCCAATTGGAATTTCATTTGGGAAGACATCTCCAAATTCCTTCAAAAGAGAAATCATTGAACTTGGCAATTCAAGTTCTTCAAAGTTAGTTTGATCATTAAAATAATTTTCTTTATAAACTATGACCAGCAAAGGTTTCTTACACTCAATACCTTATTAATATCCCCTAAACTCAAATAAAAGTTGCTACTTGACCTTTCTTTTCTTTCTTTTTCTTTCTCCCCCTTGGATTGGCGCAAACCTTCGGATTTCCCTTCCTTCTCCAAGCTCTCGGGTTTGCCACTTTCTTTCCCCTTTCTTTCAGTTTTTCCTTGATCTTTCCACTCAATATGAGTCTTAGAAACCTTACCTTGATCAACAACCTCAATCTTACCTCCTTGAAAGGATGGTGAAGCCGTTGGTGCCATACTTGCTTTTTCCTTGAGCTTTTCGGCTTCTCTCCTTTGTTGCATTTGTAATTGGTCTTTGTAAACCTCTTTAGGAGATAATGGTTCCAGCTTGATCTTCTTCCCTTTAAACCTGAAAACAATACTATTTTCTCGACCAAAATGAGTAGCATCTTTATCAAATTGCCATGGTCTACCTAATAGTATATGTCCAGCAATCATGGGTACAATATCATATAAAACTACATCTTCATATCTACCTATATTAAATTTTACTTTGGCTTGTTTATTCACTTTTATTTCACCACTATCATTAAGCCATTGTAATCTATAAGGTTCTGGATGTTTAATAGTTATTAAGCCTAATTTATCAACTACAATGTTACTAATTACATTTGTACAACTTCCACTATCAATAATCATACTACAAATCTTACCTTGAATTTCACATCGGGTGTGGAAGATGTTCTCTCCTTGAATTTCATCCTCATCTTTGTATGCAGCAAGTACTCTCCTAGAAAGCAAGTTTAATTCAGCATTGGATGCTTGCAAGGTTTCGGGTTCATCCTCCAAGTCCTCCTCCTCTTGCTTGGCTTCATCCTCACTTTCTTCACTTTCCGATTCTAGCTCGTCATTGCCCTTTAACACCATGATTCTTCTATTCGGGCATTGGCTATCAATGTGTCCGCCTCCCTGGCACTTAAAACAAGCAACATCATGAGTTCTAGAAGGTTTAGGATCTAATTTTACCTTATTCTTTGGTGCTTGGACAGATTTGGTTTCAGTCTCCTTCCTTGGCCAGTTTGAACTTTCTTCTTCGACTTTCGGCTTTGGCTTGCTTTCATAGATGGGATTGTTCCTCCAGCCACTTGAATTGGACCTTCCACCATTGGAAACACCTCCAAACCATGATCTTACACCCCTCCTCTTGAATTGATGCTCTAACTTAATAGCCACATGCAACATCTCCTCCAATTCCACATATTGTTGCAATTCTAGTTGATTGGCTATTTCATGATTCAAACCACCAAGAAACCTTGCCATGGTTGCTTTCCTATCTTCATTCAAGTTCAATCTCTTCATAATCATCTACATCTCCTTGTAATAATCCTCCACGGATCCATGTCCTTGAGATAAAGATTGAAGTCTTTGATGCAGCAACCTATGATAGTGTGATGGTACGAATCGCTTCCGCATGGCTCCTTTCATTTGTCGCCATGTAGTAATCAAGTCATCACCAACTCTCCTTCGGATGTTTTGCTCATTAGTCCACCATTGGAGTGCATAATGGCCAAACTCCATTGCTGCCAATTTCACCTTCTTAGCCTCTGAATAATTATGGCGGTCAAATATCATCTCCATCTTTTCTTCCCACTCCAAATATGCTTCGGGGTCACTTTTTCCCATGAATGGTGGGATGTTGATCATGATATTGCTAAGATTGTCATCTGTTTCTTCCCTCCTATATCTTCCACGGCCAGCTCTATCTTGGACAGCAAAAGTTTCATTCATACCTTCCTCAAAGTCTCCACCGAATGGCTCCTCATCAAATTCCTCCCTCGGTCTCTCACGACCTCCTCTTCCTCGGCCTCGTCCTCCATGGAATTCTTGCCTATTTATTGTGTTCGGAATTCCTTGGGAAACTTCTAGCCTTCCCATCCTTTGATTCACATGCTCAACTTGAGCACTAACCCGCTGTATTGACTCCAAAACAGCTCTCATGTCCACTTGATCTCCACTCCCGGTAGCTCGGGCATCGCCATGGAATGCTACGGACTCCTCTTCATTGATCCTCAAGGGTGGCTCCCCTCTCCTCATTATTGATTCTGTCATATTATTATAATAATGCAATAGAAATAAAATAGGACCTTACCAATTTCACTCCCTTACGTGTTTCACTCAAACAAGGTCTCGACACTCGTGTTTGCACACTAGTTTCGGCTTTTACCCTCTTTTAAGCTCACACACTCTTGCCTTTTTCCACTCAATGAATTATCTCAAAGTTCTAATTAAAACACCCATAAAACAGGAATTAGATCACTAGTATGTTTTAATTAAACTTATCAACAAAATAGTAGCAAAAAAAATAGGCAATACCGAAAGAATCCAACAAATCCTAATTTTTCGGCTTTCTAGACAAGAAAACACAAAATAATGGGAAAACGTTGGAATTTTTGAAAACTGCACCAGATGGTAGTAGATTATGAGTTCAAGAATAAAATTCCAGAAAAAGAAATTCAAATACGAACAAGAATCAAAGAGAACAAAAATATAGAAAAGTGTTGGTTGTTGTTCTTGTAATTCAAGTTTTGTATCAATTCCTTTAACTAATTTTAATCCAAATATCCAGCAGCAAAAATAATTTCCCAGCAACTCAAATATTGAATAAATAATCAAAAAACCAGCAGCTCCAACAAATTTCCAGCAAACAAATCAAACTCCAACAAACCGAAATATTTTTTTTATATTCGGCTTTACCTCTTCTTTTTTTTTTTTTTTTTTTTTCACTCACAGAACATAAACAACTGCAGTAGCAAGAATAATTACCAAAATTGCAATTCTAACTCCAAAACAAATACCAAACCCGTGACCTCCAAATAAACAAATTGTGCAGTTTTTTTTTTTTTTTTTTAAATATATGAATGCAAATTTCTAAGACTAAAGCAGCAAAGGAAAATCAACAAAACCCAAAATTAACAAGAACAATGATGAAAAACAACCAACAAACTAGGAAACAAAAAATACGATAAAACTAGGAAATCCTAATTCAACTAGGAATGAATTTTTTTTTTTTTTTAAGATGCAGAACGTGTATGGTGATAGAAGCAACCTTAACCTAATGCTAAAATTGCAGAATAACACAAAACAAATAAAGTAAATAAAGATAGATCAAACCTGAACAAAATTTAGCTCTGATACCAAATGATACGAACCTAGGACGACCTGCTCCTAAACCCGTATTATATTAGCCCGGATCTTTAATTAAGTTCAAGTTCTAATGGAATGGATCTCAACCCCTAACCAACCTGTGGTTGGAAACCTTGGTATAATGTAGACGCCACAATAGGGGATGGAAAACCTATTGATAAGTCAAGCTAAAACAACCAATTCTCTAATGGTGTTTTAGGTGTTCTCAAAGAACAAAGAGATAATTAATCTCACAAGTATTTTCTTAATCAAATCAAAGTTGTTTTTTTTATTGAAAAATAAGACTTTAAATAGGCTACAAAGCCACAAAATAAAACCCTAAAAATAAAGAAAAACCAGCCACCACACATAAAGAAACCTAGTTGGCTGAAACTATACTTCCTTTCCTAATCTAAGTTTAATTAATTAATTCCTTTAAATTAAATTAGGAATTAATTAATTTACAATGGAAAGAATACAATAAAAACCTTCCTAAAGTTATTTTTCCAGAAAATAAATAAATAAAAGCCAAAAAGTAATGGTAGTTTTCTAAAACAAAAAGTAAAAACAAATTAGGAAACTAAAAATGTTAGCCTTTTTGATCAAGTTGACTTTGATCAATCTTTGACCTCTTTGAGCTTTAAATCAGCTTATAGATTCTTTTTAGGATGCCAAATAAGCTGAATATGAAGTCCCACACGTTGCCCATGCTTGGAAAAATAAGAAAAGGCTAATACAATGAAATACAGTAAAGCCAGCAAGCAATACAGCAAATTCAGCCAAATTGTTGATGCTGTCCGTACAAGCCCTTTTTGATTGCATTTGAGGCTGCTTTAACTTGATTCCATGACCTCTTAGGGATATGTATTGAACCCATGAAGCATTGGAACCATTTCATACTTCCCGGACTCCAAAAATGTACCAAAACCGTCACCCGGGTCCGTATCAGCTTCCACCACTTGGATGCTTCGAATAGGCTTTGTATCTTCAAGTATGGACAAGCTCTGTTGAGATTGATTACCCTCTGTATAAATACTCCCAGGTTGCCCTTAAATCTCTTAATTTGAGCTCTTGTGATTAGCCTAGTTTTCATCCGTGTCGAGTCAGCACCCTAAGCGGGTTATCGGTTGAGCGGCCTCAGGCGGAATCACATCAGAACCTAAAAAAAATAATAATAATAAATTAAAAAAAGGTACCATTACAAATGAAAAGCTAGGCATAAATTAAAAAAAGGCACCAGTACGGATGAAAAGCTAGGCATACTTGCAGCTTCAAATTAGGATGAGAAGGTGATTCATCCAAGGATGTACTGGTATGTTGAAGATTGAGCACCGCTTTGACCGATGATGAGGTCTTAACCGAGAGATCATCAAAGCTCTGAATTTCCCATGAGTGTGCTTTGATTTGCAATACAATCAAGCAAAATTGGTGAGGAATAGTCCATTATCGATTGGAGGAGGCTGAGCAGCTGGGGAGCGGCTATTGGAGGAAGAGTTAAGGAGCTGAGTAATGGGACTGGTGACTGAGTACTGCGATGCCATAGCAGAGATTGTAGAGAAAGAGAGAGTGAGAGGGAAAAGGATCGTACTGCGACCCTATACTCGAGATCATAGATAAAGACAGAGTGAGAAGGAAAAGGATAATGTGGAGATGAAGGAAAAGGAAATGGAATCAGCAACCAAGAAAAAAAAAATGAAAACAGATAACAGAGAGAGAGAGGGGTCCGGAACCATAACCACCCGCCTTCTAACTTACTTACACCCTCTATTTCTCTCCCTGGTGTCTCTTGCTTGTTCCTTATCTTGATGTAAACCCACACCCACACTCTCTCTCTCTCTCTCTTTCTCTTTTTCCACTGCTTCGGCGTGAATGCCATATGTGTCATGGTCCACCATTTGGATGCCTGAAATTGAGCATAGAACCTCCTTCCACAACTTTGAGATTGTCCTTCGAATTCAACCAGAGAAAGAACTTGAATATGAGAAGGGTTACTAGTAAGAGAAAGAGGGAAATTGGATGTGAAATGTGGTAGGTGGGATATTGGTAAGAGGGAGAAAAAAATTGTATGGCTTTATTGAATAACAGTAGAGTTGCAATATGAAAAGAAGGTGGGTACATAAAAAAAGGTTTAAAAGAGGAGGGATATTTTTCATTAAGAGTCTCAAAATAGGGGCATTGGCCCTAATTCTCCATATAAAATTAGGGCCATAGATATTTGTTATACTCTTCAATGATATATTCTATAAATTATTGATATATCAATTATTTATCCTTGTAAAAATAATTTTTTAAATAAAAATTATTTTTAAGAGATCTATTCTTAATGATTGTATCATTAAAGGCCCTGAAAAATTATTTAAAAAATTTTTTTATGTTAAAAAAATGGGTATATTACACTGCACACTCTCAAAGTTTTTCTTAATTATAACCAGATACCTTCATGAAGTTATAAAAATATAAGCATGAAGATATTCGGTTGTAATAAAAATAAAAAATAAAAACCTTGAGGGTGTGCAGTGTAATATACCTTAAAAAAAAGTAATAGATGATGATTTTTCAAAAAAGCATCGCCCTTTTACCACATTTAGTGACCCTTTTTCAGAAAAGCATCACCTATTCTAACATTGAGCGATGCTTTTGAAAAGTATGTTGTCCTAATATTTATCGACACTTTAGAAAAGCGTAGCTTATTTTAGTATCTAGAAACGCCTTTAAAAAAAAGTATCGCTTATTTACATATTTAGTGATGCTTTTATAAAAAAAGCATTGCCTTTTGTTTTGTTTTGTTTTGTTTTTTTTTTGTTTTTTTTGCTTTTTTCCCAATTTGAAAGTTGCTTTTAGTTTTCTAAAATTATGATTGTTTAATAGCTAAATTCATGCAAAATAATTAATAGACAACAATGTTCAAATAAATATTTGCATAACAAACTAATATTTCAAATAAATGAAATATTAACTCATATAATAATTTTATTATTCTAAAATTAATAATTTAATAGATAGTTAATATATAGTGAATAGATAGGAAATAAAAATAAGATAAATTTAATTATTTTGAAAATTTTAATAGATAGTTAATAAAAATATGAATAAAAAATACTAAAATATTAATTAGCAATATGAAGAAAATAATTAATCCTTTATTTAATTTATTTGTATTTCAAATTTAAATTAATAAAAATTTGGCAAAATTAATTATTTTATAATTTAAAAGCATTAGGCGGTGCTTTTAACATCCAAATTGTTAGCTCTTGTCTTAATTTTTGAAATTTTAATTAATTTATGTTTTATTCGTATGTGTATAAATATTAAATATATTAATTAGCAATATAAAATAAAATAATTAATCTACTCATTTAATTTATTTGTGATTCAATTTAAAATTAATTATTTTTTAAATTATTAAAAGTTTGATAAAATTCATTTTTTTATAATTTAAAACAATTAGATTACGCTTTTAATATAAAATGTGTCACCTATTGTCTTAATTTTTGATAGTTTAATTAATTTTATATTTTATTCATTAATCGATAGTTAATAAAAATATGATAAATTTAATTATTTTAAAAATGTTTAGGCGACACTTTTTATGATAAAAGCATCGCGTATTTATTTGAATTTTTACTTTTAATTTTTTACCCATGAAATGTACCATATTAGAATATGAATCAAAATACTAAAATATTATAAATAAGTGGCAATTTACACAAAAATGAATAAATATTAAGCAAATTAATTTTTCTTTCAAATTTTAAAATTATTTGTATTTGCCTCCAATTTTTTCAAACCTCACCGTTTGATATTTTAAAATCATCATTAATATTTAAAAAAAATTTTGGGTGTGTTTTTCAATCCCCATCTTTTTACCAAGTACAAGCCCTAAAAGATCTAAGCTTTGTCGTGCATTAAGGAGAGTTGAACAGTCGGGTTAGCTAGATTCTGTGGATTTCTTCTTTCTTTTTCCTCTGCCTCTATCGGTGAACACATATTCACTAGTTTTTCTTCCATTTTGAACGGTTGCCATGCTAGGTTCATCGGTGGGTTTCCTTTTTTGACCATTTTTTGTTTTTTTTTTTTTCTTACTGGATTGCTGGATTTTTTGGTGTGTTGATTGTTGGGTTTCTGTGTTGTATAGGTTGTAGATGAAAAACATTTTGGGTCATGGGTTTTTTTTTTCAAATTTAATCGGTGGGTTTTCTTAATCTTGCTTGAGTTGATATTTTGTTTATGATTTTGCTTGGAATTGGGGTTTTTGTCGTGATTTTACTTAGAATTGGGATTTTATTCTTGCTTTTGCATCAGGTTGGGTTTTCATTTTGATTTTGGTCGCTCGTTATGCAGTGGATTGGGTTAGCATGATGATCGAAGTTTACTGCATTAGATGACCGACTGGGCCTCAAGTTGTGTTTGGGTTTGTTTATCGAATTGTGTCGGATTTTGCATCATTAGAAAAAGGTATGTTTAATTTTATTTTATTTTTGTTGATAATATGAAATTGAATTATTATATGAGTTTGAGTTTCATATTTAAAGTCTTCTTATCTAATATTATATTTAAATTCATGTTTACAAATTTAGACTTCTAAGCAGCCTATGAACACCGAACGTGGTTATTATATCATGATGATAATGAGGGATGTCATTAGGAGAAATGTACCTCAGCAAAACTTAGGAACAATGGTAATTTTAACATTTTCATATACTTAATTGCTTTATAAGAATTAATATTTAATTATTTTATGTATGTGTTAATAACTTTTTGACATAATTTTTTGATGTGCAGTATGAGGGTGTAACTTGGTCTTAAGATGATGTCAACCAATTTAGAGCTGAATAGGTATCAATTATGATCTCAAGCTTTTCATCTCAATGTGTATAATAATGTAATTGATTTTGTTTGAAAATAACGATATAAAATATTTGACCAATTTGTAAAAGTATTACATGAGTTAATATTTAATTTAATTTGAAATATTATTTTGTTATGTAAATATTTATTTTAATTTTGTTGTATATTAAATATTTTGCATAAAACTTTATTAAACAATCTGAATTTGACAAAATTAAAAGCACCATTCAACCAAAAAAAAAAAAAAAGGAAAAGGTGAAGCTTTTTTGAAAAAGCATCATTGAAAGGGAGAAAAGCCGACGCTTTTTAGTAAAACCATTGGCTATTGTTAAGGTCCTTAGCGATGATTTCTTAAATAGCGTCGGCTATTTTGTAAACTTTTAGCGATGATGTTTTAAAAGCATCGTTAAAAATGTAAAGAAAAGCCAATACCTTTCTAAAAAAAGTCGCTAAAAACCTATAGAATAGTCGATGCTTTCATAGAAAAAGTGTTAGTTTTTTGGTAAAATTTTAGCAATGCCTTTTTAAGAAAAGCATCAACTATTAAGAAAAGCATTGCTATTTTTGACAGATTTAGTGACGCTTTTATTAAAGAAAAGCATCAGCTATTCTTGACTAATAGCCGACAATTTTAAAAGCATTGGCTTTTTATTGGTCATTTTAACGACACCATATCAGGTGACGCTTTACTAGCATCGGCTTTTATTTTACACGGTGATTAATTACGTCTCCTGCATTGTGATTCTTACAGTTGCCGCTCTCCAATACCAACATTTGGTGGGTATGGAACATTTCCAGTGCCACCAGACCAATCATGGTGCTGCTTTTTACTATATTTTTAAGTATGTGCCAAAGAAAATAGCTCAATTGTTCATTTTCTGTCAAAACTATATATCTACATATTTTTGTATATAGAAAATTTGTGCTAGTCCCATGCATTGTGCATGAGTTGGGCACTTCACATACAGATATAAATAAGTGGAAGCACAAGTAATTGAGCATTAATTACTATATCAATATCTTACACACACACACACACACACACACGCATATATATATTAATGTATATGCTTAAAAAATAAAAATAAAAACTCTGGATCCAGCCTAGTGTCTAGGTTGGGTAATTAATTCATTTAAGCAAAATTTCCACACCTACCATATATCATAGTTTAAATTTATAATACAAAAAAATATTCCATTATTTTAAATAGGGCATTATATTTGTTAGATTGATTTTTATATGATTTTGTTAAATTTAAAATATATGGTTTTAACTTTTATTTTTCGTTACGATCAATTGTTGTATTTTATAATTTTTTCTTGCAAATTTTCTTTTTTGAAAAAAAAATCTTGGCCTGCAAGGCTTTGCCCTTGGTTACATACCTAAGAAGAATTGGTTCTCTAAATATTTGCAGACCAAATGATAATACTATTTAATAATATTTCATTTGAAAGACTATACCATATCATAAAAGTAACATGAAGTTGCCGTATCATAAACTGTAATGGTACCATACATACATACATACATCCATATTCATTGTTACTGCATTAGCTAACCAGCCTCAACATACGATAAAGTTGACATAAAAGGCCATGATAATATGCATACCATGGCATTTTATATTATTTTTAAACAAAAATTATATATGTTGTGAATGAAAATATACTAAAATAATATCGTTCTTACAAAAATATCAATTATATACATATATACGTTGGTTCAACGGCTTTAAATTATCCATCTTAGTTATTATTAAAAAAAAAATGATCTGTATGTCTTTCTTAACAAAGAACCAACTATAAAAAATGTAAAGAAAAAAAATGATCTATATGTCTTTTTTAACAAAGAGCCAACTATAAAAAAGGTACAGAAGATATATTTCATTTTTTTGATATATTTTTTTTGTTCATATCTAAAATTAGATACAATACTTTTTGAAGTAACGGTTGCATGGTAAAATAATTTAATTACTTTGTATAAGTTTTTGAGATGGTTGCATCCAAAAATTAGTTAATAAAATATGATATTAAGATTAATTAAATTGAAATTTTAAGTTATAATTAGTGCCAGAGGAGCAGTAGAGTGCATGTGTGTCAGGTGTCCTGAGTAATGTCCAAGAAAATATCTTAAAATTATGGAGTGCCAGAGGAGCAGTGAAGTGTGATAGAATATTGTAACCGATATATTGTTGGTATTATATTATCTACTCCTTGTTTTTAGGTTGAGTTGTTTATGTATAACTTATCAGTTGTAACAATCTGTAACAATAGTCTTTTGCGACTTGTATATATACTATTATTAAGATCAAGCTTTTTCCAAAATATCACTTGTGTTATATGAGTTCTTCTTTTCAATACCAATCTGTCTCTAGGTGATGATGACCATACGCTCTATATTTTGAATGGATTGTCCAGTGAATATGAAAACATCTCGGTTGCATGCCAGTTACAAAAAGAGGCTCAATCCTCAATTTGAGGACACAACCATCACTGCTCATGTAGTCAACAGATCCTATAGTGAAATTCAGCCAAAGGATCCAAGGTTACAGACCCTCAAACTCGCTCATATGGCTATGATACGAATCAATCCAAGTGGTTTGCTATTTCTTCTCCAAATCTATCAATGTAACAGAATCGCTCCCCTAATCAAAGCAGTAACTACAAAGCCAAGTGTCAACTATGCTCCAATAAAGGACAATCGGCCATGTTTTGCCCTCTTTTATGCCAGTAAGGGACCTATACCCTCAGTAACAGCAGTCATTCCCTCATCCTCCTCCACTTTTGTTTCACACAGGTTCCATTCTTGGCAACTCGACACAGCCACCACTCAATAACTCTTCTTGGCTCAAGGACTTTGGAGCATCTCATCATGTTACCATCGACCTAACTAACCTCTCCATGCACTTAGAATATGATGATATAGATGATATAGCCATTGGAAATGGTAACAAACTTTCTATTACCCACACTGGTTTCATAAGTCTTCCATTACAATCTAAGTCTTTTGTGTTAAAAGATGTTCTCTGTGTTCTTCAGGTAAAAAGGAATCTCTTGTCTATTTCAAAATTCTGTCAAACTTACAACACTTCTATTGAATTCTCACCCCATTATTTTTTGGTGAAGGATCTACAGACTGGAACAATACTTTTCTAGGGACCACTTAATGGAGCTACTTATGAATGGCCAATGCATCTGGTGTGGTATTCAAGGATGGCACCAAAGGCTAGGTCATTCTTGAGTCAACTACTTTGTCATATTTTATCCCATTTTTCTCTTCCAATTTCATCAATGGGCAGCTTCAATTATGATCCATGAAATGCAATAAGTCACATAGAGTTCCATTTGGTACATCGTCCATGTTAAGTTCATAGCCATTGTAGCTTTTGTACATAAATGTATGGGGTCCCTCATCAATAACACAATGTGATGGGTTTCGGTTCTATATTACTTTTGTAGATCATTTCTCAAAATATGTTTAGTTTTTTTGTAATAAAATAGAAATCTGATGTAGCTTAACTTTTCCTTTGATTAAAGTGTATTATTCAAAATTTCTTTCAATTGCCTCTTATATCCTTTTATTCAAATAATGGAGGGGAGTTTATCAAACTTAAAATATTTTTTAAAGAAAATGGAATTACTCACCTTTTAACAACACCTCACACTCCAAAGCAAAATAGATTTGCAGAGAGAAGACACAAACATATTAGAGAAACTAGGCTATCACTTTTAACTCAAGCAAAATTACCATATCAATTTTGGTCATATGCTTGTTACACCGCAATCTATCTCATAAACAGACTTCCAACAAAAACGTTAAATAATGTTTCTCCATTTGAAAAACCTTTTTAAAAAACATCGAGTTACAAGTTATTAAGAGTGTTTGAATGTCTATGTTATCCATGGCTGAAACCATACACTAGTCACAAGCTAGAATCTCAGTCAAAACCCTGTGTTTACCTAGGACCCTTACGTTCTCAGAGTGGTTATCATTCCTATGATCTGGTTCACAACAACTTTTATCAATCCAGACATGTTGAGTTTGTGGAAAACATATTTCCATTTCAAACCTTATCTTTTAAGTCAACATCATCAACCGAAAGTCCATCTGAACATGAGTCCTACATTCACTTGGATTCTCCCCACAAACTCATTCTTATCTTATCTCACTCTCCTATTACACAATAAGCCAAATCAGTCTCCTCAACATCTAATTCTCTATGTCAAGATAGGTTATCCAAAACTCCCATCTCATCCACAACCTCACACCCACATGTCTTTGGCCATTAAAAGGAAGCACCAATAACGTCCCTACCAGACAATACTTCTTCTCATGAGCAGATACCTTATTCTCCAAGCAATGCACCAACTCGTATAAACCCCACACCTACTTGTACACATGCCATTCGTACATGAGCCCTTAATAACATATTCAAGCCTAATGTGCTATCTGACTTCTACTCTATCTCCAAACAACCTGTTGATCTTATAGTTGAACCAAGAACACCTTTGCAGGCACAAAAAATTCATGAATGGAGACAAGCTATGGCATCCGAATATGAAGTCTTGATTAAAAATGGTACTTGGGAACTTGTACTCTCCAGCCTTTCTCAAAATCTAATAGGTTGAAAATGAAACTCAGATGAATCTGTCAAAAGATATAAAGCTCGTCTGGTTGGCAAGGGTAACAACCAACAACCAGGTATTGACTATTCAGGTACGTTCAGTCCAGTCGTAAAACTGGCCACAGTTCAGATCATCCTCTGTCTCGCTTTGTCAAAAAACTGGCCATTAAGACAAATGGACATCAATAACACCTTTTTAAATGGTGCTCTACAAGAAAATGTCTTCATGATACAACCACAAGGATTTGTGGACAACTTAAAACCTTTCCATGTTTGCAGATTAAGGAAAGCAATCTATGGTTTGAAACAAGTGCCATTGGCATGGTTCCTTGCACTCAAGAATTTCTTAATCAGTTTTGGCTTAAAAAATGCTTCTACTGACACATCTTTATTTGTTTTCTTAAAGAAAAACTATATTCTATATCTACTGGTGTATGTGGATGATATCATCCTCAGAGGGAATGATCCTTTATTTATCAACTCATTTGTTGCTTCTTTGTCCACAAAGTTCTCTCTCAAAGATCTAGGTGACTGAGCTACTTTCTTGGAGTTAAAGTCTTACCTACTGCCTCCGGTATATGTTTGTCTCAGTAAAAAGATATAATGGACTTGCTTAAGAAAATAGCCATGGTTGATGCAAAGGGTGCACCAACACCAATTGCCTCATCCACTTCCCTCACCTTATCGGATGGTACACCTCTTTCATCTTCCAAAGACTATCATCATGTAGTTGGTAGCTTGAAACATCTGACATTGACCAGACCTGATATTGCATATTCAATAAACAAGTTTTCATAGTTTCTACATCGACCGAGTGAATTTCATTGGGAAGCTGTTAAAGACTGCTTCGATACTTAAATGGCACCATGAGTTTCAGACTTCATCTATGAAGAAATTCACCTTTAACTCTTCATGCATTCTCAGATGCAGATTGGGTAGGGGACAAAGATGGTAGCACATCAACCATTGGTTACTTTGTTTTCCTCAACAGCAAACCCATTTCTTGGTCATCAAGAAAACAGAAGTCAGTATCTCGGTCTTCAACTGAAGCCGAGTATTGAGCAGAAGCTCATACAATTTCTAAAAGCTGTTGGTTTTCAATCTTCTTTAAAAACTGCAAGTTAATTCCAAAGTCACTCCAACCATTTACTATGACAACCTAAGAATTACTTATGTTTGCGCCAACCTAAAACTTTATTCCAAAATGAAACATGTGCGGATTGACCTACAATTGTTAGGGACAAAGTATGAGAGGGATCAATACGGGTTGCTCATGTCTCATGCAATGACCAACTTGTAGACATCCTTATAAAGCTTTTACCTCAAGTTCCTTTATGCTCTATAAGATCCAAGATTAGTGTTTTAAATACGACCCCAATCTTGTGGGGCATGATAGAATATTATAACCAATATATTGTTGGTATTATATTATCTACTCCTTGTTTTTACGTTTAGTTGTCTATGTATAGCTTATCCGTTGTAACAATCTATAACAATAGTCTTTTGCGACCTATATATATATATATATATACTGATTTAACTCAATAATAAGATCAAGCTTTTTCCAAAATATCACTTGTGTTACAGAGTGCATGCATGTGAGGTGTGGCGAGTAGTGTCCAAAAAAATATGTTAGAATTTTCTTCTGTCTCACATTGTGTTTTTTAAAATTATTTATAATAATTTCTCCTTCATGCTTATATTTCGAATTTTTAATTTTTAAATTATAAATATAAATAATTTATTGATTGAATCAATTTTATTTAACATTCTATACTATTTTTTAAAAAATATATATATATATATACATATATATTATGAATAAAAATATATTAAAATAATATACTTTTTAATGAAATATCAATTACATACATATATACCGTGGTACAGGAACTACAAATCATGTATCTCTACTATTCAAAAAAGAAAAATAACGATCTATACAAACCTTTATTAACAAAGAAAAAACGTACATAAGATATATTTTATTTTTTGATAATTTTTTTTTTTTCAGGTCTAAAATTTGATGCAATACTTTTTCAATTGATGATTGCTTGATTAAATAATTTAATTACTTTGTATAAGTTTTTGAGATACTTACATCGACAAATTAGCTAATAAAATATTACACTAAAATTAATTAAATTGAAAACAATTTGATCACTCTAAAGCACTGTTGACTGTTTAGTACCAAAGAAGCAGTGGAGTGCATGCATGTGAGATGTCCAAGAAAATATAGTAGAATTTTATTCTGTCTTACATTGTATTTCTTTTAATTATTTAAAATAAGTTTTCTTTATAGTTTATTATTTTAAACTTATTATTTTTAAATAATACGTGTAAGTAGTTTATCAGTTGATTGAATTTCATATAATGTTTTATACAGTTTTCAAACAAAGAAAATACATATTGTGAATCTAAATATATTAAAATAATATATTTCTTACTAAAATATCAATTATATACATATTCTCTCAGTTCAGCAACTATGATTTATACATTTTTGTTATTCAAAAAATAAAATGATAAGTTATTTATAAAAGTTAAAAGAAAATTTGGAAAAATATTTTAAATAAGTTATTATATTTATTACATGTATTTTTTATATGATTTTGTTAAATTTAAAATACATGGTTTTTATTTTTATTTTTTCTTATGATCAAATGTTGTATGTCACAATTTTTTATTGTAAGATTTTGCCCGCAAAGCTTCGCCCCTAGTTACAAACATAAGAAAAATTGGTTCTCTAAAGGTTTGTAGACCAAAGGATAACACAATTTAATAATTTTTCATTTGAAAGACTATAGCATATCATAAAAGTAACATGAAATTGCCATATCATAAACTATAATGGCACCATACATACATACATACATATTAATTATGACTACATCAGCTAGGAAGCCTCAACATACTATAACACGAAAAGCCATGATAATATGCATATCATGGCATTATTCCACACACAACATGCATGCATGCATGCTTGTTACTTATATATATATATATGACTAGTGCTAGTTCACAACCTAGTTGTTACTTTTGAACTGTGGCGTGAGTACTGCCTGAATTTCAGGGAAATTGCCATCAGTAATCGATACATGGCCAAAGCATCCATCATAGCTAGTTGCTAGAGTTTTGACTAAGAGGCAAATTTTGTTTTATCACATTCCATTCAATGCTAGCTAGTGCACAAAATTTAGTGTATACCTACGTTTCAATATCATTACTACGTATAAATACAATTATATATGACTCACAATGATTTTCTTTTTTTTTTTTTTGGGTTAAAATGACTAATAATGAATTTGATATAGCTAATAAATTAATAGCATATATTAATATGATCATGTGTCCAAAATCTAAATGCTAAATGCATGCATGCATGATTATATACATAGAGATAGACACAAAAGTAAACCAGTACAATATTAACTTAAATATAATCTATACTAGCTAGCCAGCTTAATTTTATAGTTACCCAATTTTTTTGGACATTGGCCGTACTGTCCCATGCCAAAATCTATTGAATATGCCTACCATTATCATTCATGCCATCTATTACAAACATAGGTCGACTTGCTCCTGAATCCATATTATATTAGTCCGGATCAAAAAATGAAGTTCAAGTTCTTATGGTCACCTTAACCCTAATCAACCTGTGACTAGAAACCTCGGTATATGATGAAGATGCCACAATAGGTGATGGATGTCCTACTGATAAGTCAAAACTAAAACACTCACTCTCTAATGGTATCTCAGGTGTTCAAAGAGAACAAAAAGAATTCTTTCTTACAAGTACTTTCTGTTAAATATTAAAGGTGTATTCTCATTGAAAAAAGAGCCCTTAAATAAGCTAAAGTCATAAAACAATAAACCCTAACTTGCTAGGTAAACTTCAACCTAAAGGAATTAGGAAACAAATGTGGTCGAATTTTTCATGCTTTCCTGAACGAATTTGGATTAATTAATTCCCTTATTTTGAATTGGGTGTAATTAATTTACAATTGAAATACTAAAATAATAACTTTCCTAAGTTAACTTTTCCAGAACAATAATTAAACGAAACCAAATTGAAAGCTAGTTTCCTAAAACAAAAAGTCAAACTCAAATTAGAAAATTAGTTGACTAGTTAGACAACTAAGCTATCTTTGATCAATTTTCAGCTTGCAAAGGCTCCAAATCACCTGCCATATGTTATGTAGGATGCCAAATAGGATTAATAATGATTCCCATACATTTCCCTTTATTGGAATAAAGAGAAAATGATGTGATTCCACCCGAGCCCGCTCAACCGATAACCCGCTGGGGTGCTAATCCGTTACGGATGAAGGTGAGACCAATCACTAGAGCACAAGCCAAGAAGTTCAAGGATAACCTTGCTGTGATTATTCAAAGGATAAATCATAATCAAGAAGGAATGATCATGACCAAGGAACCAAGACCTGTTTTGCTGATACAAGCGCTGGAGACTGGTATGGACCCGGGTGACGGTTTTGGCACATTTTTGAAGTCCGGGAAGCATGAAATGGTTCCAATGCTTTATGGGTTCAATACATATGCCTAAGAGGTCATGGAATCAAGTTAAATCACCGAAAATGCAATCAAAAAGGGCTTGTGCGGACAGCATCAACAATTTGACCGAATTTACTGTATTGCTTGCTGGCTTTACTGTATTTTACTGTATTAGCCTTTTCTTATTTTTCCAAGCATGGGCAACGTGTGAGACTTCATATTCAGCTTATTTGGCATCCTAAAAAGCATATAGAAGCTGATTTGAATCTCAAAGAGGTCAAAGATTGATCAAAGTCAACTTGATCAAAAGGCTAGCATTTTTAGTTTCCTAATTTGTTTTTACTTTTTGTTTTAGGAAACTACCATTACTTTTTGGCTTTTATTTATTTATTTTCTGGAAAAATAACTTCAGGAAGGTTTTATTTTATTCTTTCCATTGTAAATTAATTAATTCCTAATTTAATATAAAGGAATTAATTAATCAAACTTAGATTAGGAAAGGAAGTATAGTTTCGGTCAACTAGGTTTCTTTATGTGTGGTGGCCGGTTTTTCTTTATTTTTAGGGTTTTATTTCGTGGCTTTATAGCCTATTTAAAGGCTTATTTTTCAATATGAATAGAACTTTGATTTGATTAAGAAAATACTTGTGAGATTAATTATCTCTTTATTATTTGAGAACACCTAAAACATCATTAGAGAATTGGTTGTTTTAGCTTGACTTATCAATAGGTTTTCCATCCCCTATTGTGGCGTCTACATTATACCAAGGTTTCTAACCACAGGTTGGTTAGGGGTTGAGGTCCATTCCATTAGAACTTGAACTTAATCGAGATCTGGGCTAATATAATACGGGTTTAGGAGCAGGTCGTCCTAGGTTCGTATCATTTGGTATCAGAGATAAATTTTGTTCAGGTTTGATTTGTCTTTAGTTGCTTTATTTGTTTTGTGTTATTCTGCAATTTTAGCATTAGGTTAAGATTGCTTCTATCATCATACACGTTCTGCATTAAAAAAAAAAAAAAAATTCATTCCTAGTTGAATTAGGATTTCCTAGTTTTATCGTATTTTTGTTTCCTAGTTTGTTGGTTGTTTGTCATCATTGTGCTTGTTGATTTTGGTTTTTGTTGATTTTTCTTTGATATTTTAGTCTTAAATATTTGCAATCATATATTCAAAAAAAAAAAAAAGAGTTTGCGGCAACATTTAAAAAAAAAAAAAAACTGCACATTTGTGTTCAATTGGAGGTCACGGGTTTGGTGTTTGTTTTGGAGTTGGAATTGGAAATTTGTTGTTTATTCTTGCTACTGCAGTTGTGTCTGATATTCAGAGTGTGAAGGAAAAAAAAAAAAAGAAAGCCGAATATATAAAAAAAAAAAAATTACATATATCGATTTGTTGAAAATTGGTGTTGAAGTTTGTTGCTGGAAATTTTTTTTGTAACTGCTGCTTTGCTAATTATTTATTCCATATTTGGAGTTTCTGGAGAGTTATTTTTGCTGTTGGATATTTGAGTTTGAGTGCTAAATTATTTGGATTAAAATTCACTAAAGGATTTGATACAAAAACTTGAATTATAAATAACAACAACAAACAACTATTCTATATTTTTGTTCTCTTTGATTCTTGTTCGTATTTGAATTTCTTTTTCTGGAATTTTATTCTTGAACTCATAATCTACTACCATCTGGTGCAGTTTTCAAAAATTCCAACATTTATTTTATGTGTTTTCTTGTCTAGAAAGCCGAAATTAGGATTTGTTGGATTCTTTCGGTATTGCCTACCTTTTGCTTTCTGTTTTGTTGATAAGTTTAATTAAAACATACTAGTGATCTAATTGCTGTTTTGTGGGTGTTTTAATTAGAACTTTGAGATAATTCATTGAGTGGAAAAAAAGCAAGAGTGTGTGAGCTTAAAAGAGGGTAAAAAGCCGAAACAAGTGTGCAAACACGAATGTAGAGTCCTCATTTGAGTGAAACACGTAAGGGAGTGAAATTGTAAGGTCCTATTTTATTTCTATTGCATTATTATACTAACATGACAGAATCAAGAATGAGGAGAGGAGAGCCACCCTTGAGGATCAATGAGGAGGAATCCGTAGCATTCCATGGCGATGCCCGAGCTACCGGGAGTGGAGACCAAGTGGACATGAAAGCTGTTTTAAAGTCAATACAGCGGGTTAGTGCTCAAGTTGAGCATGTGAATCAAAGAGTGGGAAGGCTAGAAGTTTCACAAGGAATGCCGAACACAAGAAATAGGCAAGAATTCCATGGAGGACGAGGCCGAGGACGAGGAGGTTGCGAGAGACCAAGAGAGGAATTTGATGAGGAGAATTTCGGTGGAGACTTTGAGGAAGGCATGGATGAAACCTTTGCTGTCCAAGAGAGAGCTGGTTGTGGAGGATATAGGAGGGAAGGACCAGATGACAATCTTAGCAATATCAAGATCAACATCCCACCATTCATGGGAAAAAGTGATCCCGAGGCATATTTGGAGTGGGAAGAAAAGATGGAGATGATATTTGACCGCCATAATTATTCAGAGGCTAAGAAGGTGAAATTGGCAGCAATGGAGTTTGGCCATTATGCACTCCAATGGTGAACCAATGAGCAAAACACCCGAAGGAGAGTTGGTGATGTCTTGATTACTACATGGCGACAAATGAAAGGAGCTATGCGGAAGCGATTCGTACCATCACACTATCATAGGATGTTGCATCAAAGACTTCAATCTTTATCTCAAGGACATGGATCTGTGGAGGCTTATTACAAGGAGATGGAGATGCTTATGATGAGATTGAACTTGAATGAAGATAAGAAGCAACCATGGCAAGGTTTCTTGGTGGTTTGAATCGTGAAATAGCCAATCAACTAGAATTGCAACAATATGTGGAATTGGAGGAGATGTTGCATGTGGCTATTAAATTAGAGCATCAATTCAAGAGGAGGGGTGTAAGATCATGATTTGGAGGTGTTTGCAATAGTGGAAGGTCCAATTCAAGTGGCTGGAGGAACAATCCTATCTATGAAAGTCAAAGAAGAAAGTTCAAACTGGCCAAGGAAGGAGAGTAGAATCAAATCTGTCCAAGCACCAAAGAATGAGGTACAATTAGATCCTAAACCTTCTAGAACTCATGATGTTGTGTGTTTTAAGTGCTAGGGAGGAGGACACATTGCTAGCCAATGCCCAAATAGAAGAATCATGGTGTTAAAGGGCAATGGTGAGCTAGAATCGAAAAGTGAAGAAAGTGAGGATGAAGCCAAGCAAGAGGAGGAGGACTTGGAGGATGAACCCGAAACCTTGCAAGCATCCAATGCTGAATTAAACTTGCTTTCTAGGAGAGTACTTGCTGCATACAAATATGAGGATGAAATTCAAAGAGAGAACATCTTCCACACCCGATGTGAAATTCAAGGTAAGATTTATAGTATGATTATTGATAGTGGAAGTTGTACAAATGTAATTAGTAACATTGTAGTTGATAAATTAGGCTTAATAACTATTAAACATCCAGAACCTTATAGATTATAATGGCTTAATGATAGTGGTGAAATAAAAGTGAATAAACAAGCCAAAGTAAAATTTAATATAGGTAGATATGAGGATGTAGTTTTATGTGATATTGTACCCATGATTGCTGGATATATACTATTAGGTAGACCATGGCAATTTGATAAAGATGCTACTCATTTTGGTGGAGAAAATAGTATTGTTTTCAGGTTTAAAGGGAAGAAGGTCAAGCTGGAACCATTATCTCCTAAAGAGGTTTACAAAGACCAATTACAAATGCAACAAAGGAGAGAAGCCAAAAAGCTCAAGGAAAAAGTAAGTATGGCACCAACGGCTTCACCATCCTTTCAAGAAGGTAAGAATGAGGTTGCTGATCAAGGTAAGGTTTCTAAGACTCATATTGAGTGGAAAGATCAAGGAAAAACTAAAAGAGAGGGGAAAGAAAGTGGCAAACCTGAGAGCTTGGAGAAGGAAGGGAAATCCAAAGGTTTGCACCAATCCAAGGGGGAAAAAGAAAAAGAAAGAAAAGAAAGGTCAAGTAGCAACTTTTATTTTAGTTTAGGGGATATTAATAAGGTTATTGAGTGTAAGACACCTTTTCTGGTCACGATTTATAAAGAAAATTATTTTAATGATCAAACTAACTATGAAGAACTTGACTTCCCAAGTTCAACGATTTCTCTTTTAAAGGAATTTGGAGATGTCTTCCCAAATGAAATTCCAAGTGGACTACCATCCATTCAAGAGGAAAAGTGTGAGCTTTCTGTCCAAGGTAAGTCTTCTAAAACCCAGTTTGAGTGGAAAAATTATATTAAACCCGAAAGTGAGAAATTTGGTACAAAAGCCGAGAGTGATGTAAAACCCATTGAATCAGTGAGTGTGAAAGAAAAAGAAAGGAAAAATATAAATTTTTATCTTAGCTTGGGTGATGTTAATAATGTAATTATGAATAAGAAATCATTGCTGACCATGAATTTTAAAGATACTTATTTAAAGATGTCTTTATTGCCCAGAACTTTATCTGCATTGTTGAGAGGTTTATTTAGTGGCAATTTGAAAATTTGGGAAATATTGTTTGCTAACTTTAAAAAGCATAATTTTTACCATAATGAGCATGTATTTCTAGATTTTTTTGTAATAGTGTTTGACCCAGGAGAATTGGTTTGGTTGCACTTGCGAAAGGAAAGGTTTCCTAAACAAAGAAAGTCAAAGCTCATGCCGCCTATGGATGGACTTTTTCAAGTTTTGAAGCTCATTCACGAGAATACCTACAAACTTAATTTAGTAGATGAGTATAGTGTTAGTGCTGCATTTATTATTGCTGATTTAACTCCTTTTGCTGCAAGTGATGATCTTGATTTGAGGACAAATCCTTTTCAAGAGGAGGGGAATGATGTGATTCCGCCCGAGCCCGCTCAACTGATAACCCGCTGGGGTGCTAATCCGTTACGGATGAAGGTGGGACCAATCACTAGAGCACAAGCCAAGAAGTTCAAGGATAACCTTACTGTGCTTATTCAAAGGATAAATCATAATCAAGAAGGAATGATCATGACCAAGGAACCAAGACCTGTTTTGCTGATACAAGCGCTGGAGACTGGTATGGACCCGGGTGATGGTTTTGGCACATTTTTGAAGTTCGGGAAGCATGAAATGGTTCCAATGCTTTATGGGTTCAATACATATGCCTAAGATATCATGGAATCAAGTTAAATCATCCCCAAACGCAATCAAAAAGGGCTTGTACGGACAGCATCAACAATTTGACCGAAGTTGCTGTATTGCTTGCTGGCTTTATTGTATTTTACTGTATTAGCCTTTTCTTATTTTTCCAAGCATGGGCAACGTGTGGGACTTCATATTCAGATTATTTGGCATCCTAAAAAGCATCTAGAAGCTAATTTAAATCTCAAAGAGGTCAAAGATTGGTCAAAGTCAACTTGATCAAAAGGCTAGCATTTTTAGTTTCCTAATTTGTTTTTACCTTTTGTTTTAGGAAACTACCATTACTTTTTGGCTTTTATTTATTTATTTTCTGGACAAATAACTTCAGGAAGGTTTTATTTTATTCTTTCCATTGTAAATTAATTAATTCCTAATTTAATATAAAGGAATTAATTAATCAAACTTAGATTAGGAAAGGAAGTATAGTTTCGGCCAACTAGGTTTCTTTATGTGTGGTGGCCGGTTTTTCTTTATTTTTAGGGTTTTATTTCGTGGCTTTGTAGCCTATTTAAAGACTTATTTTTTAATATGAATAGAACTTTGATTTGATTAAGAAAATACTTGTGAGATTAATTATCTCTTTGTTCTTTGAGAACACCTAAAACACCATTAGAGAATTGGTTGTTTTAGCTTGACTTATCAATAGGTTTTCCATCCCCTATTGTGGCGTCTACATTATACCAAGGTTTCTAACCACAGGTTGGTTAGGGGTTGAGGTGCATTCCATTAGAACTTGAACTTAATTGAGATCCGAGCTAATATAATACGGGTTTAGGAGCAGGTTGTCCTAGGTTCGTATCAGAAAATGCCAAATCAACAAAATACAGCAAAGCCAGCGGCAAATACAGCAAAACCGACCAACAATTCCTTCCATGCATAAGTGGCCCTCTTGGGTGCTTTTGCTTCTATCTTGATCTGATTCCATGACCTCTAAGTCATATCAAGTGAATTGAAGAAGTGTTGAAAAGGTTTATCCCCACGTGGCATAGGCTTGGACTTTTTTTGCCTGGGAAACCTCTCCTTTCTTAAATGCAACCAAACCCAATCTCCAGGTTCGAAGAAAACTTTAATCTGGCCTTGGCTAGCATTCCTTGCATATTGCTTGGTCCTCCTCTCAATATTTGCCTTTTTCTTTTCATGAATCTGCTTCACAAAATCAGCTTTTTGCTTGCCATCTAGATTAGCACGTTCACTTAAAGGTAAAGGTGTTAAATCTAATGGAATCAAAGTACTAAAACCATAAACAATCTCAAATGGTGTACATTTAGTAGTTGAATGCAAAGATATATTATAACCAAATTCAACATCTGGCAAACATTCTTCCCATGTTCTTAAATTTGTACTAATTAAAGCCCTTAACAATGCAAATAAAGTCCTATTTACTACTTCAGTTTGTCCATCAGTTTATGGATGACAAGTAGTTGAAAATAAAAGTTTAGTTTCTAACTTAGCCCACAAATTTTTCCAAAAATAAATTAAGAACTTAGCATCCCTATTCGAAATAATAGTTCTAGGCATACCATGCAATCTCACAAGTTCGTTAAAGAATAAGTTAGCAACATTAAATGCATCATTAGTTTTATAACATGCAATAAATTATGCCATCTTAGAAAATCTATCCACTACAACAAAAATTGAATCCTTACCTTTTCTAGACCTAGGTAAGCCAAGTACAAAATCCATAGATAAATCTACCCAAGGAAAGGTTGAAATCGGCAAAGGATGATACAAACCATGTGGCTTCAATTTAGACTTGGCTTTTCGGCAATTCAAGCATCTTTCACATATTCTCTCCACAACGCTCCTCATGTTAGGCCAATAAAAATGTTCTTGCAGTATGGATAAAGTTTTTAAAACACCAAAATGACCCATTAAACCACCACCATGACTTTCCCTCACTAACAATTCCCGAATGCTACAATTAGGCACACAAAGTTGGTTTTCTCTAAACAAATATCGCTAAAAAATGTAAAATTTATTAAAACCATGTTTTGTACAATTCCTAAATATTTCTCCAAAGTCATTATTATGTTTATAAAGTTCTTTCAATTGTTCAAATCTAAGCAATCTAGCATCTAAGGTAGAAAATAGTACATACCTTCGGGATAATGCATCGGTGATCACATTTTCCCTACCTCTTTTATAGTTGATAACATAAGGAAAAGTTTCAATGAACTCAATCCACTTAGAATGCCTTTGGTTGAGATTCCATTGACCTTTAATGTGCTTCAAAGATTCATGATCCGTATGAATCACAAACTCCTTCGACATTAAGTAATGTTGCCATGTCTCTAAAGCTCTCACTAAAGCATACATCTCTTTGTCATAGGTCGGGTAGTTTAGGGCAGCTCCATTCAATTTCCCACTAAAGTAGGCTATGGGTCTTCCTTCTTGCATTAATACCTACACTTGAAGCATCACATTCAATTTCAAAAGTTTTAGAAAAATTAGGCAAAACTAGCAAAGGTGCATTAGTTAATTTTTCTTTCAACAAATTAAAAGATTTTTCTTGTGCTTCCTCCCATTTGAAGCCAACATTCTTCTTTACAACTTCAGTCAAAGGTGCTACGATGGTGTTTAAATCCTTAACAAATTTTCAGTAGAAATTAGCCAAACAATGAAAGCTCCTCACTTGGGTAATAAAGGTAGGTTTCAACAACTTTTGGATTGTTTTCACGTTGGATTAATCAACTTAATTCTTGCAGCACTTACAATAAATCCTAGAAATACCCATTCATCTTTACAAAAATCACACTTTTTCATGTTAGCAAATAACATTTGTTCCTAAGAATATTTAAAACTTTCCTAGGATGATTTCGTTCCTAAGAATATTTAAAACTTGCCTAGGATGTCCTACATGCTTATCAAGGTTTCGACTATACACTAAAATATCATCAAAATATACAACCATAAAATTACCAATAAGTAGATGCATGACATGATTCATTAATCTCGTGAAAGTACTAGGTGCATTAGTTAAACCAAAAGGCTTCACTAACCATTCATACAATCCATACTTAGTTTTAAATGCAGTTTTCCATTCTGATGTGATTCTGCCCGTGCCCACACATCCATCCATGTCTCGGAGGACATCCATACCTCGGAAGGCAACAATACCTTGGAGGGCATCCATGCGTCGGAGGACATCCACACCTCGGGGAGCATTTTACCTCGGACAACATCAGCCCATCCATGTCTCGGAGGACATCAATACCTCAGAGATCAATAATACCTCGGAGGGCATCCATGCATCGGAGGACATCCACACCTCGGGGAGCATTTTACCTCGGACAACATCAGCCCATCCATGTCTCGGACAACACTGGTGTCATCCATGTCTCGGACAAAACCAGTTCCTTTGGACATCAATAGCACATTCATACCTCGGACAACATTCCACCTCGGCTATCAACTATCTCGGACATCTGATCTCGGACTTCGGGCATCGGATGTAACTTAGCTCGGACAGATATCAGTTAGCTCGACCAGACACAACGTAGCTCGGACAGACATTAGCTAGCTCGGCCAGACACAAGTTAGCTCGGACAGACATCAGTTAGCTCGGATAGGCCATAAGTTAGCTTGAACATCAGGCAGACATAAGTTAGCTCGGTTGAAGACATATTTCAGCTTAGATGTCAAAGTCAACTCCTTACCTAATTTGCGATTGACTTTATTTCTTTTTGGGTTTTTATTTATTTATTTTCTAGACAAATAACTTTAGGAAGGGTTTTATTTTATTTTAAATTAATTAATTCCTAATTTAATATAAAGGAATTAATTAATCAAACTTAGATTAGGAAAGGAAGTATAGTTACGGCCAACTAGGTTTCTTTATGTGTGTGGCCGGTTTTTCCTAGGGTTTTTAGGGTTTATTTTGTTTCTTTCAAAGCCTATTTAAAGGCTTATTATTCAATATGAATACAACTTTGATTTGATTAAGAAAATACTTGTGAGATTAATTATCTCTTTGTTCTTTGAGAACACCTAAAACACCATTAGAGAATTGGTTGTTTTAGCTTGACATATCAATAGGTTTTCCATCCCCTATTGTGGCGTCTACATTATACCAAGGTTTCTAACCACAGGTTGGTTAAGGGTTGAGGTCCATTCCATTAGAACTTGAACTTAATTGAGATCCGGGCTAATATAATACGGCTTTACGAGCAGGTCGTCCTAGGTTCGTATCATTTGGTATTAGAGCTAAATTTTGTTCAGGTTTGATCTATGCTTATTTGTTTTATTTATTTTGTGTGATTCTGCAATTTTAGCATTAGGTTAAGGTTGCATCCATCCCAATCACGTTCTGCATCTTAAAAAATATATATATATATATATATATTCATTCTTAGTTGAATTAGGTTTCCTAGTTTTATCGTATTTTTTTGCTTCTTAGTTTGTTGGTTGTTCTTCTTCATTGTTCTTGTTAATTTTGGTTTTTGTTGATTTTTCTTTGCTGTTTTAGTCTTAAATATTTGCATTCATATATTCAAAAAAAAAAAAAAAAAAAACTGCACATTTTGTTTATTTGGAGATCACGGGTTTGGTGTTTGTTTTGGAGTTGGAATTGTAATTTTGGTAATTATTCTTGCTACTGCAGTTGTTTATGTTCTGTGAGTGAAAAAAAAAAAAAAAAGAAAAGGAAGAGGTAAAGCCAAATAAAAAATATATATATTTCAGTTTGTTGGAGTTTGATTTGTTGCTGGAAATTTGTTGGAGCTGCTGGGTTGTTTTTGATTATTTATTTGAGTTGCTGGGAAATTATTTTTACTGTTGGATATTTGAGTTTGAGTGCTAAATTATTTGGATTAAAATTAGTTAAAGGATTTGATACAAAACTTGAATTACAAGGACAGCAACCAACATTATTCCATATTTTTGTTCTCTTTGATTCTTGTTCGTATTTGAATTTCTTTTCCTGGAATTTTATTCTTGAACTCATAATCTACTACCATCTGGTGCAGTTTTCAAAAATTCCAATGTTTTCCCATTATTTTGTGTTTTCTTGTCTAGAAAGCCGAAAATTAGGATTTGTTGGATTCTTTCGGTATTGCCTACTTTTTGCTTACTTTTTGCTTACTTTTTTGTTGATAAGTTTAATTAAAACGTACTAGTGATCTAATTGCTGTTTTGTGGGTGTTTTAATTAGAACTTTGAGATAATTCATTGAGTGAAAAAAGGCAAGAGTGTGTGAGCTTAAAAGAGGGTAAAAGCCGAAACTAGTGTGCAAACACGAGTGTCGAGTCCTCATTTGAGTGAAACACGTAAGGAAGTGAAATTGTAAGGTCCTATTTTATTTCTATTGCATTGTTATACTAACATGACAGAATCAAGAATGAGGAGAGGAGATCCACCCTTGAGGATCAATGAGGAAGAGTCCGTAGCATTCCATGGCGATGCCCGAGCTACCGGGAGTGGAGACCAAGTGGACATGAGAGCTATTTTGGAGTTAATACAGAGGGTTAGTGCTCAAGTTGAGCATATGAATCAAAGAATGGGAAGTCTAGAAGCCTCACAAGGAATGCCAAATGCAAGAAATAGGCAAGAATTCCATAGAGGACGAGGCCGAGGATGAGGAGGTCGCGAGAAACCGAGAGAGGAATTTGATGAAGAGCCATTCGGTGGAGACTTTGAGGAAGGTATGGATGAAACTTTTGCTGTCCAAGATAGAGCTGGCCGTGGAAGATATAGGAGGGAAGATACAGATGATGATTTGGGAAATGTCAAGGTTAACATCCCACCTTTTATGGGTAAAAGTGATCCCGAAGCTTATTTGGAGTGGGAAGAAAAAATGGAGATGATTTTTTACTGCCACAACTATTCGGAAGGTAAGAAGGTGAAGTTGGCAGCAATGGAGTTTGGACATTATGCTCTCCAATGGTGGACCAATGAGCAAAATACCCGAAGGAGAGTTGGTGATGATTTAATCTTGACATGGCGTCAAATGAAAGGAGCCACGAGGAAACGGTTTTGCCATCCCATTACCATAGGTTGCTGCATCAAAGGCTTCAATCTTTGTCTCAAGGAAGTAGGTCCGTGGAGGATTATTACAAAGAGATGGAGATGTTAATGATGAGGCTGAATATGAGTGAGGATAGGGAGGCAACAATGGCAAGGTTTTTGGGTGGATTGAATCGTGATATAGCCAACCAAGTGGAACTTCAACAATATGTTGAATTGGAGGAGATGCTTCATGTGGCCATAAAAATAGAAAACCAATTCAAGAGGAGGGGTACAAGCTCACGGTTTGGAAGGGTTTCAACAGCGAGTGGACGAATTCAACTAGTTGGAAGAACAATCCAATGTTCGAGCCAAAGATAAAACCGACTCAAGATGAAGGAAGTGTTACTCGGCCAAAGAAAAATAGTCAAGCCGACCTTGTTCAAGCACACAAATCTGAAGGTAAATCTGATCCTAAGCCTCCAAGGGTTAGAGATATTGCTTGCTTTAAGTGCTAGGGTCGAGGACATACTGCCAACCAATGCCCAACTCAAAGAATCATGGTGTTGAAGGATAATAGCGAGTTGGAATCCGATAGTGATGAAGCTGAAATTGAGGACAAGCATGAAAAAGAAGAACTTGAAGAAGAAGCTGAGACACTACAAGCATCCAATGCTGAATTAAACTTGCTTTCTAGGAGAGTACTTGTTGCATACAAAGATGAGGATGAAATTCAAAGAGAGAACATCTTCCACACCCGATGTGAAATTCAAGGTAAGATTTGTAGTATGATTATTGATAGTGGAAATTGTACAAATGTAATTAGTAACATTGTAGTTGATAAATTAGGCTTAATAACTATTAAACATCCAGAACCTTATAGATTACAATGGCTTAATGATAGTGGTGAAATAAAAGTGAATAAACAAGCCAAAGTAAAATTTAATATAGGTAGATATGAGGATGTAGTTTTATGTGATATTGTACCCATGATTGCTGGACATATACTATTAGGTAGACCATGGCAATTTGATAAAGATGCTACTCATTTTGGTCGAGAAAATAGTATTATTTTCAGGTTTAAAGGAAAGAAGGTCAAGCTGGAACCATTATCTCCTAAAGAGGTTTACAAATACCAATTACAAATGCAACAAAGGAGAGAAGCCGAAAAGCTCAAGGAAAAGGCGATTATGGCACCAATGGCTTCACCATCCTTTCAAGAAGGTGAGATTGAGGTTGCTGATCAAGGTAAGCTTTCTAAAACCCAAATTGAGTCGAAGAACCAAGAAAAAGCTGAGAGAGGGGTGAGAAAAGAGAGCAAACCCGAGAACACCAAAAATCTGGAAATTTCCGCCAATGAGAGCCAAACTGAGGGAAGAAAAAGAAAAGAAAGAAAAGAGAGGAAAAACCATAAATTTTATTTGAGTTTTGGTGATATTGACAAGGCTATTGAATGTACAAAACCCTTGCTGGTCATGATTTATAAAGAAAATTATTTTAATGATCAAACTAACTTTGAAGAACTTGAATTGCCAAGTTCAATGATTTCTCTTTTGAAGGAATTTGGAGATGTCTTCCCAAATGAAAGTTCAAGTGGACTACCATCCAGTCAAGAGGGGAAAGGTGAACTTACTGTCCAAGGTAAGTCTTCTAATACTCAGGTTGTGTGGAAAGATTTTAATAAAACCAAGAGTGAGAAATTTGGTGCAAAAGCCGAGAGTGAGGAAGGTGAGATGGCCATGAGTGAGAAAGGAAAAGGAAGACAAGAAAGGAAAAATATAAATTTTTATCTTAGCTTTGGTGATGTTAATAAAGTGATTATGAATAAGCAATCATTGCTGACCATGAATTTCAAAGATATTTATTTAAAGATGTCTTTATTGCTTAGAAATTTATCTGCATTGTTGAGATCTTTGCTTAGTGGCAATTTGAAAATTTGTAAAAGATTATTTGCTAACTTTAAAGAAAGTGATGTGATTCCGCCAGAGCCTGCTCAACCGATAACCCGCTAGGGTGCTAACTCGACACGGATGAAGACTAGGCCAATCACAAGAGCTCAAATTAAGAGATTTAAGGAAAAACTGAGAGTATTTATACAGGGCGTAATCAATCTCAATAGAGCTTGTCCATACTTGAAGATACAAAGCCTATTCTAAGCATTCAAGTGGTGGAAGCCGATACGGACCCGGGTGATGGTTTTGGTATATTTTTGGAGTCCGGGAAGCATGAAATGGTTCCAATGCTTTATGGGTTCAATACATATGCCTAAGAGGTCATGTAATCAAGTTAAAGCAGCCTCAAATGCAATCAAAAAGGGCTTGTACGGACAGCATCAACAATTTGGCCGAATTTGCTGTATTGCTTGCTGGCTTTACTGTATTTTACTGTATTAGCCTTTTCTTATTTTTCCAAGCATGGGCAACGTGTGGGACTTCATATTCAGCTTATTTGGCATCCTAAAAAGAATCGAGAAGCTAATTTGAAGCTCAAAGAGGTTGAAGATTGATCAAAGTCAACTTGATCAAAAGGCTAGCATTTTTAGTTTCCTAATTTGTTTTTACTTTTTGTTTTAGGAAACTACCATTACTTTTTGGCTTTTATTTATTTATTTTCTGGAAAAATAACTTTAGGAAGGTTTTTATTTTATTCTTTCCATTGTAAATTAATTAATTCCTAATTTAATATAAAGGAATTAATTAATCAAACTTAGATTAGGAAAGGAAGTATAGTTTCAGCCAACTAGGTTTCTTTATGTGTGGTGGCTGGTTTTCTTTATGTTCTAGGGTTTTATTTCGTGGCTTTGTAGCCTATTTAAAGTCTTATTTTTCAATAATAATACAACTTTGATTTGATTGAGAAAATACTTGTGAGATTAATTATCTTTTTGTTCTCTGAGAACACCTAAAACACCATTAGAGAATTGGTTGTTTTTGCTTGACTTATCAATAGGTTATTCATCCCCTATTGTGGTGTCTACATTATACTAAGGTTTCTAACCACAGGTTGGTTAGGGGTTGAGATCCATTCCATTAGAACTTGAACTTAATTGAGATCTGGGCTAATATAATACGGGGTTTAGGAGCAGGTCGTCCTAGGTTCGTATCATTTGGTATCAGAGCCAAATTTTGTTCAGGTTTGATCTATCTTTATTTTTTTTATTTGTTTTTGTGTTATTCTACAATTTTAGCATTAGGTTAAGGTTGCTTCTATCATCATACACATTCTGCATCTTAAATAAAAAATAAAAAATTCATTCCTAGTTGAATTAGGATTTCCTAGTTTTATCGTATTTTTGTTTCCTAGTTTGTTGGTTGTTTTTCATCATTGTTCTTGTTAATTTTGGTTTTTGTTGATTTTTCTTTGCTGTTTTAGTCTTAAATATTTGCATTCATATATTCAAAAAAAAAGAAAAACTGCACATTTGTTATTATTTGGAGGTCATGGGTTTGGTGTTTGTTTTAGAGTTGGAATTGTAATTTTGGTAATTATTCTTGATACTGAAGTTGTTTATGTTTTGTGAGTAAAAAGAAAAAAAAAAAAAAGAAGAGGTAAAGAAGAATAAAAAAAAAGAAAAGAAAAATATTTCGGTTTGTTGGAGTTTGATTTGTTTGCTGGAAATTTATTGGAGCTGCTGGTTTTCTTGATTATTTATTCAATATTTAAGTTGCTGGGGAATTAAATTTGCTGCTGGATATTTGGATTTTGGGTGCTTAAATTATTTGGATTAAAATTATTTAAAGGATTTGATACAAAACTTTAATTACAAGAACAACAACCAACACTATTCCATATTTTTGTTCAATTTGATTCTTGTTCGTATTTGAATTTCTTTTTCTGGAACTTTATTTTTAAACTCATAATCTACTAGCATCTGGTGCAGTTTTCAAAAATTCCAACGTTTTCCCATTATTTTGTGTTTTCTTGTCTAGAAAGCCGAAAAAAATTAGGATTTGTTGGATTCTTTCGGTATTGCCTACTTTTTGCTTCTGTTTTGTTGATAAGTTTAATTAAAACATACTAGTAATCTAATTGCTGTTTGTGGGTGTTTTAAGTAGAACTTTGAGATAATTCATTGAGTGGAAAAAGGCAAGAGTGTGTGAGCTTAAAAGAGGGTAAAAAGCCGAAACAAGTGTGCAAACACGAGTGTCAAGTCCTCATTTGAGTGAAACACGTAAGGGAGTGAAAGTGTAAGGTCCTATTTTATTTCTATTGCATTATTATACTAACATGACAGAATCAAGAATGAGGAGAAGAGAGCCACCCTTGAGGATCAATGAGGAGGAGTCCGTAGCATTCCATGGCGATGCCCGAGTTACTGGGAGCGGAGACCAAGTGGACGTGAGAGCTGTTTTGGAGTCAATACAGAGGGTTAGTGCTCAAGTTGAGCATGTTAATCAAAGGATGGGAAGGCTAGAAGTTTCCCAAGGAATTTCGAACACAAGAAATAGGCAAGAATTCCATGGAGGACAAGGAGGTCGCGAGAGACCGAGAGAGGAATTTAATGAGGAGCCATTTGGTAGAGACTTTGAGGACGGTATGAACAAAACTTTTGCTGTCCAAGATAGAGATGGCCATGGAAGATATAGGAGGGAAGAAGCAGATGACAATCTTAGCAATATCAAGATCAACATCCCACCATTCATGGGAAAAAGTGACCCTGAAGCATATTTGGAGTGGGAAGAAAAGATGGAGATGATATTTGACCGACATAATTATTCAGAGGCTAAGAAGGTGAAATTGGCAGCAATGGAGTTTGGCCATTATGCACTCCAATGGTGGGCCAATGAGCAAAACACCCGAAGGAGAGTTGGTGATGACTCGATTAGTACATGGCAACAAATGAAAGGAGCCATGCGAAAGCGATTCGTACCATCACACTATCATAGGTTGCTGCATCAAAGACTTCAATTTTTATCTCAAGGAACTAGGTCCGTGGAGGATTATTACAAAGAGATGGAGATGCTCATGATGAGGTTAAACATGAATGAGGATAGAGAAGCAACCATGGCAAGATTTCTTGGTGGTTTGAATCGTGAGATAGCCAACCAACTAGATTTGCAACAATATTTGGAGTTGGAGGAGATGTTGCATGTTGCCATTAAGCTTGAGCACCAATTCAAAAGGAGGGGTGTAAGATCATGGTTTGGAGGTGTTTCCAACAGTGGAAGGTCCAATTCTAGTGGCTGGAGGAACAATCCCATCTATGAAAGCAAGCCGAAGCCGAAAGTCAAAGAAGAAAGTTCAAACTGGCCAAGGAAGGAGACTAGAATCAAATCTGTCCAAGCACTAAAGAATGAGGTAAAATTAGATCCTAAACCTTCTAGAACTCATGATGTTGTGTGTTTTAAGTGCCAAGGAGGAGGACACATTGCTAGCCAATGCCCAAATAGAAGAATCATGGTGTTAAAGGGCAATGATGAGCTAGAATCGGAAAGTGAAGAAAGTGAGGATGAAGCCAAGCAAGAGGAGGAGGACTTGGAGGATGAACCCGAAACCTTGCAAGCATCCAATGCTGAATTAAACTTGCTTTCTAGGAGAGTACTTGCTGCATACAAAGATGAGGATGAAATTCAAAGAGAGAACATCTTCCACACCCGATGTGAAATTCAAGGTAAGATTTGTAGTATGATTATTGATAGTAGAAGTTGTACTAATGTAATAAGTAACCTTGTAGTTGATAAATTGGGCTTAAAAACAATAAAACATCCTGAACCATATAGATTACAATTGCTTAATGATAGTGGTGAGATGAAAGTAAACAAACAAGCCAAAGTAAAATTTAATACAGGTAGATATGAGGATGTAGTCTTATGTGATATTGTACCCATGATTGCTGGACATATACTATTAGGCAGGCCATGGCAATTTGATAAAGATGCTACTCATTTTGGTCGAGAAAATAGTATTGTTTTCAGGTTTAAATGGAAGAAGGCCAAGCTGGAACCATTATCTCCTAAAGAGGTTTACAAAGACCAATTACAAATGCATCAAAGGAGAGAAGCCGAAAAGCTCAAGGAAAAAGCAAGTATGACACCAATGGCTTCACCATTTTTTCAAGAAGGTAAGAATGAGGTTGCTGATCAAGGTAAGGTTTCTAAGACTCATATTGAGTGGAAAGATCAAGGAAAAACCGAAAGAGAGGGGAAAGAAAGTGGCAAACCCGAGAGCTTGGAGAAGGATGGGAAATCCGAAGGTTTGCGCCATCCAAGGGGGAAAAAGAAAAAGAAAGAAAAGAAAGGTCAAGTAGCAAATTTTATTTGAGTTTAGGGGATATTAATAAGGTTATTGAGTGTAAGAAACCTTTGTTGGTCACAATTTATAAAGAAAATTATTTTAATGATCAAACTAACATTGAAGAACTTGAATTGCCAAGTTCAATGATTTCTCTTTTGAAGGAATTTGGAGATGTCTTCCCAAATGAAATTCCAAGTGGACTACCATCCAATCAAGAGGGAAACGATGAGCTTGCTGTCCAAGGTAAGTCTTCTAATACTCAGGTTGTGTGGAAAATTTTAATAAAACCAAGAGTGAGAAATTTGGTGCAAAAGCCGAGAGTGAGGAAGGTGAGATGGCCATGAGTGAGAAAGGAAAAGGAAGACAAGAAAGGAAAAATATAAATTTTTATCTTAGCTTTGGTGATGTTAAAAAGTAATTATGAATAAGAAATTGTTGCTGACCATGAATTTTAAAGATAGTTATTTAAAGATGTCTTTATTGCATAGAACTTTATATGCATTGTTGAGAGCTTTACTTAGTGGCAATTTGAAAATTTGGGAAATATTGTTTGCTAACTTTAAAAAGTGTAATTTTTACCATAATGAGTATGTATTTCTAGATTTTGTGGTAATAGTGTATGACCCAGGAGAATTGGTTTGGTTGCACTTACGAAAGGAAAGGTTTCCTAAACAAAGAAAGTCAAAGCTCATGCCGCCTATGGATGGACTTTTTCAAGTTTTGGAGCTGAATAACAAGAATGCCTACAAGCTTGATTTACCGGGTGAGTATAACATGAGTGCTGCATTTAATGTTGCTGATTTAACTCCTTCTGCTGCAGGTGATGATCTTGATTTGAGGACAAATCCTTTTCAAGAGGAGGGGAATGATGTGATTCCGCCAGAGCCCGCTTAACCGATAACCCGCTGAGGTGCTGACCCGACACGGATGAAGACTAGGCCAATCACAAGAGCTCAAATTAAGAGATTTAAGGAAAACCTGAGAGTATTTATAAAGGGGGTAATCAATCTCAACAGAGCTTGACCATACTTGAAGATACAAAGCCTATTCTAAGCATTCAAGTGGTGGAAGCCGATACGGACCTAGGTGACGGTTTTGGTACATTTTTGGAGTCCGGGAAGCATGAAATGGTTCCAATGCTTTATGGGTTCAATACATATGCCTAAGATGTCATAGAATCAAGTTAAAGCAGCCTCAAATGCAATCAAAAAGGGCTTGTACGAACAGCATCAACAATTTGGCCGAATTTGCTGTATTGCTTGCTCGCTTTACTGTATTTTACTGTATTAGCCTTTTCTTATTTTTCCAAGCATGGGCAACGTGTGGGACTTCATATTCAGCTTATTTGGCATCCTAAAAAGAATCTAGAAGCTGATTTGAAGCTCAAAGAGGTCAAAGACTGATCAAAGTCAACTTGATCAAAGAATCTAAAAGCTGATTTAAAAGGCTAGCATTTTTAGTTTCCTAATTTGTTTTTACTTTTTGTTTTAGGAAACTACCATTACTTTTTGGCTTTTATTTATTTATTTTCTGGAAAAATAACTTTAGGAAGGTTTTTATTTTATTCTTTCCATTTTAAATTAATTAATTCCTAATTTAATATAAAGGAATTAATTAATCAAACTTAGATTAGGAAAGGAAGTATAGTTTCAACCAACTAGGTTTCTTTATGTGTGGTGGCTGGTTTTCTTTATGTTCTAGGGTTTTATTTCGTGGCTTTGTAGCCTATTTAAAGGCTTATTTTCAATAATTATACAACTTTGATTTGATTAAGAAAATACTTGTGAGATTAATTATCTCTTTGTTCTTTGAGAGCACCTAAAACACCATTAGAGAATTGGTTGTTTTAGCTTGACTTATCAATAGGTTATCCATCCCCTATTGTGGCGTCTACAATATAATAAGGTTTCTAACCACAGGTTGGTTAGGGGTTGAGGTCCATTCCATTAGAACTTCAACTTAATTGAGATCCGAGCTAATATAATTCGGGTTTAGGAGTAGGTCGTCCTAGGTTCGTATTAGAAAGTAATTTTTGCTATAATGAATTTTTAGTTGTTGTTGTGATAGTGTTTGATCCAGGATATTTGCACCTAAGAAAGCAAAGGTTTCCCGAGCAAGGGAAGTCCAAGATTATGCTGCGTCAAGATGGAAATTTGATTTGGTTTGATTTGCCGGGAGAATATAATGTTCGTACTACATTTAATATTGCTGACTTATCTTTTTTTGCTGCAGGTGATGCTCTTGATTTGAGGACAAATCCTTTTCAAGAGGAGGGGAATGATGTGATTCTGCCCGTGCCCACACATCCATCCATGTCTCGAAGGACATCCATACCTCGGAAGGCAACAATACCTCAGAGGGCATCCATGCGTCGGAGGACATCCACACCTCGGGGAGCATTTTACCTCGGACAACATCAGCCCATCCATGTCTCGGAGGACATCAATACCTCAGAGATCAATAATACCTCGGAGGGCATCCATGCATCGGAGGACATCCACACCTCGGGGAGCATTTTACCTCGGACAACATCAGCCCATCCATGTCTCGGACAACACTGGTGTCATCCATGTCTCGGACAAAACCAGTTCCTTTGGACATCAATAGCACATTCATACCTCGGACAACATTCCACCTCGGCTATCAACTATCTCGGACATCTGATCTCGGACTTCGGGCATCGGATGTAACTTAGCTCGGACAGATATCAGTTAGCTCGGCCAGACACAACGTAGCTCGGACAGACATTAGCTAGCTCGGCCAGACACAAGTTAGCTCGGACAGACATCAGTTAGCTCGGATAGGCCATAAGTTAGCTTGGACATCAGGCAGACATAAGTTAGCTCGGTTGAAGACATAATTCAGCTTAGATGTCAAAGTCAACTCATTACCTAATTTGCGATTGACTTTATTTCTTTTTGGGTTTTTATTTATTTATTTTCTGGACAAATAACTTTAGGAAGGGTTTTATTTTATTTTAAATTAATTAATTCCTAATTTAATATAAAGGAATTAATTAATTAAACTTAGATTAGGAACGGAAGTATAGTTGCGGCCAACTAGGTTTCTTTATGTGTGTGGCCGGTTTTTCCTAGGGTTTTTAGGGTTTATTTTGTTTCTTTCAAAGCCTATTTAAAGGCTTATTTTTCAATATGAATACAACTTTGATTTGATTAAGAAAATACTTGTGAGATTAATTATCTCTTTGTTCTTTGAGAACACCTAAAACACCATTAGAGAATTGGTTGTTTTAGCTTGACTTATCAATAGGTTTTCCATCCCCTATTGTGGCATCTACATTATACCAAGGTTTCTAACTACAGGTTGGTTAGGGGTTGAGGTCCATTCCATTAGAACTTGAACTTAATTGAGATCTGGGCTAATATAATACGGGTGTAGGAGCAGGTCATCCTAGGTTCGTATCACATTCATCACCCTCTTTCATTATAATTTGATGATATTCACTTCTAAGATTAATTTTAGTAGACATTTATGCACCATGTAATTCCTCTAACATATTATCTAACCTAGGAATTGGATGTCTATTTTAATGGTAATATTATTTATGGCCTTACAATCTACACACATATGCCATGATCCATCTTTCTTAGGTACTGACAAAATAGGAACAACACATAGACTCATGCTCTCATGAATATATTCTTTGTCAAGCAATTCTCTTACCTGCCTTTGTAGCTCCTTTGTCTCCTCGTGATTACGTGCCTTTGTAGCTCCTTTGTCTCCTCGTGATTACTTCTATATGCAAGCCTATTAGGAATTGTAGCTCCCAGCACAAGATCAATTTGATGCTCAATCCCTTGGATAAGTGGTAATCCATTAGGGATTTCATCCAAAAAGACATCTTCAAAATCTTGTAAAAGAGAAGAGATAGAACTTGGCAATTCAAGTTCTTCGAGATTAGCTTGATCATCTAAATAAACATCTTTATAAAGCATGATCAGCAAGGATTTATCACTTAAAAATACCTTTTCAATTTCCCAAAACCAAGATAATTTTTTTTTCTTTTTATTCTCTTTTCTTTCTTTCCCACTCACGGCTTCCACTCTCCTACTCTCACTCTTGGGTTTCTCTCTTGTTTTCACCTCATAATTGGGATTAGAATACTTACCTTGGATAGCAAGCTCGACTTTGTTCTCATGGATAGATGGTGAAACTATGGGTGCCACACTACACCTCTCCTTAAGCATTTCAACCTATCTCTTTTGTTGCATTTCAAGTTGGTCTCGATATACCTCTTTTTGAGTTAATGGTTTCAGCTTGACCTTTTTACCCTTAAATTTAAAAACAGTAGAATTATCTCTTCCAGTGTATGGCATCCTTATCAAATTGCCGTGGTCTCCCCAATAAAATATGTCTGGCATGCATAGGAACAACATCACACAAAACAAATCCACATATTTATCAATGTTTAATTTTACTTTGACTTGTTTATTTACTTTCATCTCACCACTATCATTAAGCCGTTGTAATCTATATGGTTCTAGATATTTAATGGTTGCTAACCCTAATTTATCAACTACCAAATTACTAATTACATTAGCACAACTTCCATTATCAACTCTCATACTACAAATGTTAGCTTGAATTTTACATCAGGTGTGAAAGATGTTCTCTCTTTGAATTTGATTATCATCTTTATACACGGTTCGAACCCTTCTTGCGACTAAACTTAATTCAACACTTGAAGCCTTGAGTGTTTTGGATTCCTCTTTTTGTTCATCTCCAACTTCTTCATCATCAAATTTGGCTTCTCCTTCACTTCCTTCACTTTCAGATTCTAATCCACCATTACCTTTCAACACCGTGAGTCTCCTATTTAGACATTGATTGGCAATGTTTCCTCATCCCTTACACTTTAAACAAATAATATCTCTAATTCTTGAAGGTTTAGGATCATATTTACCTTCATATTTATGTGCTTGGACAGATTCGGTCATGGCTTCCCTCTTTGGCCGATTTGTGCTTTCATCACCAACTTTCGGTTTTGGCTTTGTGTCATACGTGGGATTGCTTCTCCAAACAATTGGATTGGTCCTCCTACTGCTTGAAACACCTCTAAACCATGAGCTTGTACCCTTCCTCTTAATTTGAATTTCATTATTGATAGCCACATGAAACATGTCCCCCAATTCTACATATTGTTGAAACTCCACTTGGTTGGCTATCTCACGATTCAAACCACCCAAAAAACTTTCCATGGTTCCCTTACAATCCTTATTCATGCTCAATCTCATCATGAGTATCTCCATCTCCTTGTAATAATCCTCCACGGTCCTACTACCTTGTGATAATGATTGGAGTCTTTGATGCAACAACCTATGATATTGGGTCGGTACAAATCTCTTCCTCATGGCTCCTTTCATTTGTCGCCAAGTAATAATCAATTCATCACCAACTCTCCTTTGGGTACTTTGCTCATTTTTCCACCATTGGAGTGCATAATGTCCAAACTCCAAAGCTGCCAATTTAACTTTCTTAGCCTCCGAATAGTTATGACAATAGAATATCATCTCCATCCGCTCCTCCCACTCTAAGTAAGCCTCCGGATCACTCTTTCCTATGAATGGTAGTATGCTAACCTTAATGTTTCCAAGGTCATCATCTTCTTCTCTAGCTCGTCTCTCATTGGTGGCCTTCCTTGGAGTGCAAAAATATCATCCAATTCTTCCTTTAGATTGTCTCCAAATTCTCTTCCTCAAATCCTACTCTAGGCCGACCATGACCTCCTCTTCGTTTACCTCAACCTCAAAGCAATTCCACCCTTGGATTCGATCCACCTTGTAATGTTTCTAACCTATCCATCCTTTGATCTAGTTGATCAAAATGAGCATTCATCCTTTGAAGTTGTTCCAAGACTACCATCACGTCGGTAGGTTCACCTCCAGTTTCTGTTGCTTGGGAGTCACATCTTCTTTAATTCTAAATGAGCCATCTCCTCATCTTATCCTTGAATCTACCGTGTTAGTATAAACTTATCAACAAAACAGCTACAAAAAGCAAGCAAATACCGAGTGAATTGATATAACCTAGTCTCGGCCTAACTAACCAAAAATAACATAATTCAATAAGTAATTTTTGAAATCAATAAGAAACTACCCAAAATATTTAGAAACCAATAATTTAAGGATAAAATTTAAGAAAGAGATCCAAGCAACAAACAAGAACAATTTTGAACAAAATACGGAATAGTTGGTTGGACTTCTTGTAATTTAAGTCTTTGTATCAAATCCTTTACCAATTTTAATCCAAACAATTTTAGCACTTAAAATTCAATTTTCCAGCAACCAAATATTGAATATATAGGCAACAACTCAGCAACTCCAATAATTTTCCAGCAAACAAATTCGAACTCCAAACTTCAACTAAAAACCTGCCTTTTACGAATTTTTATTTTATCTTTGGCTTTTTTTTTTTTTTTTTATCTACTCATAGAATATAAACACAACTATAGTAGCAAAAAACACCAAAAATTGCAATTCCAACACCAAAATTCCACCAAACCCAAGACCACACTCCAAAGAAAAACAAATTGCATAATTTGTAGGATTTATGCAATATGCTTTCAAACTCCTCTTTTTCTTTTTCTTTTTAATATATAAATGCAACTAATTAAGATTAAAACAGAAAATAAAAATCAACAATAAACCTAATTAATAAGAACAATGATAAAAAAACAACTAACAAACTAGGAAGCAAAATACGATAAAACAAGGAAACCTAATTTGACTGGGAAATTTTTTTTTTTTTTTTTAATGCCGAATGTGTACGAACAAAGAACAATCTTAACCTGATGCAAAAATTGCAGATTAAAATATTAAAAAATAAAACAAATAAGATAGATCAAATCTGAACAAAATCCGGCTCATATACCAAATGTTACAAACCTAGGTCGACTTGCACCTAAACCCGGCTTATGTTAGCCCGGATCAAAAAATTAAGTTCAAGTTCTTATGGTTACCTCAATCCCTAATCCGCATATGACTAGAAACCTTGGTATATGATGAAGATGCCACAATAGCTAATGGATGTTCTATTGATAAGTCAAAACTAAAACACTCACTCTCTAATGGTGTTTTAGGTGTTCAAAGAGAACAAAGAGAATTCTTTCTCACAAGTATTTTATGTTAAATATTAAAGGTGCATTCTCTTCAAAAAATCAGCCCTCAAATAGGCTAAATTCACAAAATAATAAACCCTAACTTGCTAGGTAAAATTCGGCCCCAAAGGAATTAGGAAACAAAGGTGGCCGAACTTTTAATGCTTTCCCAAGCTAATTTGAATTAATTAATTCCCTTATTTTGAATTTGAAATTAAATAATTTAAAATTGAAATAATAAAATAATAACTCTCCTAAGTTAATTTTTCCAGCAAAATAATTAAATAAAACCAAAATAAAAGCTAGTTTCCTAAAACAAAAAGTCAAGCTCAAATTAGGAAACTAGATTACTAGTTTGATAACTAAGCTATCTTTGACCAATTTTCAGCTTGTAAAGGCTCCAAATCACCTCCCATATGCCATGTAGGATTAAAAATAGGATTAATAATGATTCCCCATATGTTGCCCTTGATTGGAATAAAGAGAAAATGTCAAATTAACAAAATATAGCAAAGTCAGCGGCAAATACTGCAAAACGTGCCAACAATTCCTTTCATACACAAATGGCGTTCTTGGATGCTTTTCCTTCTACATTGACTTCATTCCATGACCTCTTAGCCATATGAAGGGAATTCAAGAAATGTTGAACCTATTCTGTGCTGCTCGGAGTCCATAAATGCAGTAAAACAGCTACCCAGGTCCAACTTGGCCTCCACCATTTGGATGCGTAAAACAAGTCTTGTATCTTCGGATACGGATAAACCCTTTTATGAATTGATAACTCCCTATATGAATCCAGCCAGGTTGTCTTTAAATCTCTTAGCTTGTGCTCTAGTGATTGGTCCGGTCTTCATCTGTATTGGATTGGTACCCCAGCGGGTAGTCGGTTGTACGGGCACAGATGGATTCTCATCACCATCATAGACAAAGCCCCTTAATGAGTGAACAAGTGATTCATTAGTGCTAAGATGAAGAAATGAATTCCACTCTCCAATGCCAACATTTGGTGGGTATGGAACGTTTTCAGTGCCACCGGACCAATCATGGTGCTGGCCTTTATACTTTATAATCTTTCTAGTGACATTGAAGCTAGACATGGACAGACCACCAATGGCCATGCCTTGGATCTACTAGCTTAGTTACTATATTCTTAAGTACGTACCAAAGAAAATAGTTTAGTTGTTCATTGCCTATCAAAACTACATATCTATATATACATATCTACATATATATATATATACACATGCATATATAGGAAATTTATGCTAGTATCGTGCATCGCGCATGAGTTAGGCATGTGACGTATAGCTATAAATAAATGGAAGCACAAGTAATTGGGCATTAATTACCATATCACATACACATATATATTATTGTATATGCTTACAAATAAAAAACTCTAGATCCTCCCTATAGCTAGGTTGGGTAATTAATTCATTTAGTCAAATTTCCACACCTTCCATACATCATAGTTTAAATTTACAACACAAAAAATTTTCCATTATTTTGAATAAGTTATTATGTTTATTACATGGATTTTTAATACGGTTTTGTTGAATTTATAATATATGGATTTTTGTTTTTTTTAAGTTACGATCAAATGTTGTATTTTACAATTTTTTATTGTAAATTTGTTTTGAAAAAAAAATCTTGGCCTGCAAGGCTCCACTCCTGGTTACATACATAAGAAGAAATGGCTCTTTAAATATTTGCAGACCAAAGGATAATACGATTTAATGATATTTCTTTTGAAAGGCCATAGAATATCATAAAAGTAACATAAACTCACCATATCCTAAACTATAATGGTACTAACCATACATACATACATACATATTCATTATTACTGCATGAGCTAGGTATCCTCAACATACGATTAAGTTGATATAAAAGGCCATGATAATTTGCATATCATGGTATTTTATATTATTTTTAAACAAAGATTATACATACTGTGAATTAAAAATATACTAAAATAATACATTTTTTACTAAAATATCAATTATCTACATACATATGTTGTTTCAAATTATATATCTTTGTTATTAAAAAAAAAAAAAAAAAACCTATATGTCTTTTTTTAAAAAGAACCAACTATCAAAAACATACAGAAGATATATTTCATTTTGTGATATTTTTTTCTTTTTTCATATCTAAAATTGATACAATACTTTTTGAGGTGACGGTTGCATGGTAAAATAATTTAATTACTTTGTATAAGTTTTTGAGATGGTTGCATCAACAAATTGGCTAATAAAATATGATGCTAAGATTAATTAAATTGAAAAATTATGTTAAAATTAGTGACAAAGAAGCAGTGCAGTGCATGCATGTAAGGTATCGTGAGTAGTGCCCAAGAAAATGTATTAAAATTATGGTGTGGCAGAGGAGTAGTGGAGTGTGATGCGAACCCGCATAAGCTCACACCACCGACAACTCGCTGGGGTACTGATCCGATACGGATGAAGACTGGACCGATCACTAGGGCTCAAGCTAAAAGGTTTAAGGATAACCTTGCTGCCTTTATCCAGAAAGTAATTCATTCTCAAAAGGGCTTGTCCATACCTGAAGATAAAAGACCTGTTTTAAGTATCCAAGTGGTGGAGGCTGATACATCGGATACCCATACATTGGACATTTTATATCGGACACCCTTGCCTCGGACATCGGAGCCTTGCCTCGGACATCTGATCTCGGGCTTCGGACATCGGATGTAACTTAGCTCGGACAGACACTAGTTAGCTCAGCCAGACACAACTTAGCTCAGACAGACATCAGTTAGCTTGGCCAGACACAAGTTAGCTCGGATACACATCAGTTAGCTCGGATAGGCCATAAGTTAGCTCGGACATCAGGCAGACATAAGTTAGCTCGGTTGAAGACATAATTCAACCTAGATGTCAAAGTCAACTGGTTACCTAATTTGCGATTGAATTTCTTTCTTTTTGGGTTATTTATTTATTTATTTATTTTCTGGACAAATAACTTTAGAAAGGTGATGTGATTCTGTCCGAGCCCGCTCAACCGATAACCCGCTAGGGTGCTGACTTGACACGGATGAAGACTAGGCCAATTACAAGAGCTCAAATTAAGAGATTTAAAGACAACTTGGGAGTATTTATGCAGGGGGTAATCAATCTCAACAGAGCTTGTCCATACTTGAAGATACAAAGCCTATTCTAAGCATCCAAGTGGTGGAAGCCGATACGGACCCGGGTGACGGTTTTGGTACATTTTTGGAGTCCAGGAAGCATGAAATGGTTCCAATGCTTTATGGGTTCAATACATATGCATAAGAGGTCATGGAATCAAGTTTAAGCAGCCTTAAATGCAATCAAAAAGGGCTTGTACGGACAGCATCAACAATTTGGCCGAATTTGCTGTATTTCTTGCTGGCTTTACTGTATTTTACTGTATTAGCCTTTTCTTATTTTTCCAAGCATGGGCAACGTGTGGGACTTCATATTCAGCTTATTTGGCATCCTAAAAAGCATCTAGATGCTGATTTTTAGTTTCCTAATTTGTTTTTACTTTTTGTTTTAGGAAACTACTATTCCTTTTTGGCTTTTATTTATTTATTTTCTGGACAACTAACTTTAGGAAGGTTTTTATTTTATTCTTTCCATTGTAAATTAATTAATTCATAATTTAATATAAAGGAATTAATTAATCAAACTTAGATTAGGAAAGGAAGTATAGTTTTGGCCAACTAGGTTCCTTTATGTGTATAGCCGATTTTTCCTAGGGTTTTTAGGGTTTATTTTGTTTCTTTCAAAGCCTATTTAAAGGCCTATTTTTCAATAAGAATAAAACTTTGATTTGATTAAGAAAATACTTGTGAGATTACTTATCTCTTTGTTCTTTGAGAACACCTAAAACACCATTAGAGAATTGGTTGTTTTAGCTTGACTTATCAATAGGTTTTCCATCCCCTATTGTGGCGTCTACATTATACCAAGGTTTCTAACCACAGGTTGGTTAGGGGTTGAGGTCCATTCCATTAGAACTTGAACTTAATTAAAGATCCGGTTAATATAATATGGGTTTAGGAGCAGGTCGTCCTAGGTTCGTATCAGAAGATTTTTATTTTATTCTTTCCATTGTAAACTAATTAATTCCTAATTTAATATAAAGGAATTAATTAATCAAACTTAGATTAGGAAAGGAAGTATAGTTTCAGCCAACTAGGTTTCTTTATGTGTGTGGCCGGTTTTTCCTATGGTTTTTTAGGGTTTACTTTGTTTCTTTCAAAGCCTATTTAAATGCTTATTTTTCAAGATGAATACAACTTTGATTTGATTAAGAAAATACTTGTGAGATTAATTATCTCTTTGTTCTTTGAGAACACCTAAAAAACCATTAGAGAATTGGTTGCTTTAGCTTGACTTATCAATATGTTTTCCATCCCCTATTGTGGCGTCTACATTATACCAAGGTTTCTAACCATAGGTTGGTTAAGGGTTGAGGTCCATTCCATTAGAACTTGAACTTAATTGAGATCCGGGCTAATATAATACGGGTTTAGGAGCAAGTCGTCCTAGGTTCGTATCATTTGGTATCAAAGCTAAATTTTGTTCAGGTTTGAATCTATCTTTATTTGCTTTATTTGTTTTATGTTATTCTGCAATTTTAGCATTAGGTTAAGGTTGGATCCATCCCATACACGTTCCGCATCTTAAAAAAAAAAAAAAATGCATTCCTGGTTGAATTAGGATTTCCTAGTTTTGCCGTATTTTTTGTTTCCTAGTTTGTTGGTTGTTTTTCATCATTGTTCTTGTTGATTTTGGTTTTTTTTTTCTTTGCTGTTTTAGTCCTAAAGAAGTTTACAAAGACCAATTACAAATGCAACAAAGGAGAGAAGCCGAAAAGCTCAAGGAAAAAGCAAGTATGGCACCAACGGCTTCACCATCCTTTCCAGGAGGTAAGAATGAGGTTGCTAACCAAGGTAAGGTTTCTAAAACTCATATTGAGTGGAAAGATCAAGGAAAAGCCGAAAGAGAGGGGAAAGAAAGTGGCAAACCCGAGAGCATGGAGGAGGAAGAGAAATCCTAAGGTTTGCACCAATCCAAGGGAAAAAAAGAAAAAGAAAGAAAAGAAAGGTTAAGTAGCAATTTTTATTTGAAATCCTAAGGTTTGCACCAATGCAAGGGAAAAAAAGAAAAAGAAAGAAAAGAAAGGTTAAGTAGCAATTTTTATTTGAGTTTAGGGGATATTAATAAGGTTATTGAGTGTAAAAAAACCTTTGCTGTTCATGATTTATAAAGAAAATTATTTTAATGATCAAACTAACTTTGAAGAACTTAAATTGCCAAGTTCAATGATTTCTCTTTTGAAGGAGTTTGGAGATGTCTTCCCAAATGAAATTCCAAGTGGATTACCACCTATTCGAGGGATAGAACATCAAATTGACTTTATTCCAGGAGCTTCCATACCAAATAGACCAGCTTATAGGAGCAATCCCGAAGAAACAAAGGAGCTGCAAAAACAGGTAAGTGATTTGCTTGATAAAGGATACATTCGTGAGAGTTTAAGTCCATGTGTTGTTCTTGTTTTGTTGGTACCTAAAAAGGATGGTTCTTGGAGAATGTGTGTTGATTGTAGGGCTATAAATAACATTACCATCAAATATAGGCATCCCATTCCTAAATTATATGATATGCTTGATGAGTTGCATGGTGCTTGCATGTTTACAAAAATTGATCTTAGGAATGGTTATCACCAAATTAGGATGAAAGAAGGTGATGAATGGAAAACCGCATTCAAAACTAAATATGGGTTGTATGAATGGTTAGTTATGCCTTTTGGATTATCCAATGCACCTAGTAATTTCATGACGCTCATGAATCATGTAATGTGTCCATTTATTGGTAAATTTGTGGTTGTTTATTTTGATGACATTCTAATATATAGCCGAAATTTGGATGACCATGTGGAGCAACTTAGGCAAGTTTTGCAAGTTCTTAGAAAGGAAAGATTGTTTGCTAACATTAAAAAATGTGAATTTTGCAAAAATGAGCTTGTGTTTCTAGGATTTGTAGTAAGTGCTGCAGGAATCAAAGTTGACCAAGCTAAGGTGAAAGCAATTTGAGAGTGGCCGGTTCCTACTTCTATCACCTAAGTGAGGAGCTTTCATGGCTTGGCAAGCTTTTATAGAAGATTTCTCAAGGATTTTAGTACCATAGCAGCACCATTGAATGAAGTTGTCAAGAAGAATGTCGGCTTTAGATGGGGGGAAGTACAAGAAAAATCTTTTAATTTGTTGAAAGAAAAATTGTGCAATGCACCTTCGTTAGTTTTGTCAAATTTTTCTAAGACTTTTGAAATTGAGTGTGATGCTTCGAGTATAGGTATTGGTGCTGTCTTAATGCAAGAAGGAAGACCCATAGCCTACTTTAGTGAAAAATTAAATGGAGCTACCCTAAACTACTTGACTTATGACAAGGAGATGTATGCTTTGGTGAGGGCTTTGGAGACGTGGCAGCATTATCTCATGCCAAAGGAGTTTGTGATTCATACGGATCATGAGTCTTTGAACCATATCAAGGGTCAAGGAAAGCTTAACCGAAGGCATGCCAAGTGGATTAAATTTATTGAAATCTTTTCATATGTGATCCACTACAAAAAAGGTAAGGAAAATGTGGTTGCCAATGCATTATCCGGAAGGTATGTACTCTTTTCTACCTTAGATGCTAGATTGCTTGGATTTGAACAATTGAAAGAACTTTATGAGCATGATAGTGACTTTGGAGAAATCTTTAGAACCCGTTTGAAACATGGATTTAATAAATTTTACATATTTAAGGGATATTTGTTTAAGGAAAACAAACTTTGTGCGCCTAATTGTAGTATTAGGGAATTATTGGTTCAGGAAGGACATGGGGGTGGTTTAATGGGTCATTTTGGTGTTTTAAAAACTTTATCATTTCTCCAAGAACATTTTTATTGGCCTAACATGAGGAGAGATGTTGAGAGAATCTGTGAAAGATGTTTGAAGTGCCGAAAAACAAAATCAACATTGAAGCCGCATGGATTGTATAAGCCTTTGCCGATTCCTACCTATCCTTGGGTAGATTTGTCTATGGATTTCATTCTTGGGTTGCCTAGGTCAAGGGCAGGTAAGGATTCAATATTTGTTGTAGTAGATAGGTTTTCTAAGATGGCACATTTTATTGCATGTAACAAAACTGATGATGCATCTAATATTGCTAATTTATTTTTCAAGGAAATTGTGAGATTGCATGGAATGCCAAGAACTATTGTTTCAGATAGGGATGCTAAGTTCTTAAGCTATTTTTGGAAAACTTTGTGGGCTAAATTAGGTACTAAGCTTTTATTTTCAACTACTTGTCATCCACAAGCTGATGGACAAACCGAAGTAGTAAATAAAACCTTGTCTGCATTGTTAAGAGCATTAATTAGTAGAAATTTAAGAACTTGGGAAGAATGTTTGCCTCATGTTGAATTTGCATATAATAGGTCTTTACATTTAGCAACTAAATTTACTCCATTTGAAATTGTTTATGGTTTTAATCCTTTGACTCCATTAGATTTAACACCTTTACCTTTAAGTGAGCGTGCTAATCTAGATGGAAAACAAAAAGCTGATTTTGTAAAGCAGATTCATGAGAAGACACGAGCAAATATTGAGAGGAGGACCGAGCAATATGCAAAGGTGGCTAATCAAGGCTGAAAATCAATGGTGTTTGAACCTGGAGATTGGGTGTGGCTGCATTTATGGAAAGAAAGGTTTCCTAAACAAAGGAAATCCAAACTCCTGCCGAGGGGCGATGGTCCTTTCCAAGTTTTGGAGAGGATAAATGACAATGCCTACAAACTTGATTTACCGGGTGAGTATAGTTTTAGTGCCACCTTTAATGTTGCTGATTTATCTCCTTTTGCTGTAGGTGATGACTTCGATTTGAGGATAAATCCTTTTCAAGAGGAGGGGAATGATGCGAACCCGCACGAGCTCACACCACCGACAACTCGCTGGGGTACTGATCCGATACAGATGAAGACTGGACCGATCACTAGGGCTCAAGCTAAGAGGTTTAAGGATAACCTTGCTGCCTTTATCCAGAAAGTAATTCATTCTCAAAAGGGCTTGTCCATACCTGAAGATAAAAGACCTGTTTTAAGTATCCAAGTGGTGGAGGCTGATACATTGGATACCCATACATCGGACATTTTATATCGGACACCCTTGCCTCGGACATCGGAGCCTTGCCTCGGACATTTGATCTCGGACTTCGAACATCGGATGTAACTTAGCTCGGACAGACACCAGTTCGCTCGGCCAGACACAACTTAGCTCGGACAGACATCAGTTAGCTCGGATAGGCCATAAGTTAGCTCGGACATCAGGCAGACATAAATTAGTTCGGTTCAAGACATAATTCAGCCTAGATGTCAAAGTCAACTCGTTACCTAATTTGCGATTGACTTTCTTTCTTTTTGGGTTTATTTATTTATTTATTTATTTTCTGGACAAATAACTTTAGGAAGGTTTTTATTTTATTCTTTCCACTGTAAATTAATTAATTCCTAATTTAATATAAAGGAATTAATTAATCAAACTTAGATTAGGAAAGGAAGTATAGTTTCGGCCAACTAGGTTTCTTTATGTGTGTGGCCGGTTTTTCCTACGGTTTTTAGGGTTTATTTTGTTTCTTTCACAGCTTATTTAAAGGCTTATTTTTCAATATGAATACAAAGCTTTGCTTGGTTATAGTGATAGTGATTGGGCTGGTTCTTTGGATGATAGCAAGAGCACATCGGGCTACATTTACACTCTTGGAAATGGTCCTTTCTCATGGAATTCCAAGAAGCAACAAACCGTTGCACAAAGCACCGCGGAAGCCGAGTATATTGCTTGCTCAAGTTGTGCTAATCAAGGTGTTTGGCTTAGGAAATTATTGGAGGACTTGAGCTTGAAGCAAGAGGAAGCCACGGTGATATTGTGTGACAATACTTCAGCAATAGCAATTGCACAAAATCCAGTCCAACATGGGAGGACCAAGCACATACCGGTCAAGTATCATTCCTTAAGGGAATTTGAAGCAAGTGGTGAAGTGAAGTTGGAGTATGTGACTTCCGAGGAGAACTTGGTGGATATCTTCACCAAGCCATTGGGAAAGAAGAGATTTGAGATATTGAGAGGACTTCTCAACGTCTCATACAAAATTTCCAAGGAGGAGTGTTGAAGTGTGGCAATTTTGCCACTTGATGGTGCATGTCACGGGCTAGCATGCACACCTTGGTATCAAATCCTTTCCTTTTATGAGTTTATTTTTTTTGTATGTTTTTAATTTATGCAAGGTATATTTTGATAATGTTTTGTGCCTAAGTTATGTATGTAAAAGTATAGGCAAAAGTATGCACAAAAGAGTAGGAATGGTATGCTTGAAATGCCTATGGTGCTGGATTCATAATTTCCAGCAACATATTTCCAGCAACATAGTTCCACTATTTATCTTATATCTCAGGTTGAAAATGGATTTTTGGGCTGAAATTTTGAGGGATGTCTACAGACATATATAGAAGACTATGGTTCAAAGTTCAGATCCAAATGACATGGGAAAGTCCATTTTCTATTCCAAACAGATTGCTGTATCTGATGGGCCCAGTATGCAGAGTATGGGTCAGCTTTGGAGCTGTTTGGCCCATGATCCGGTTCCAGAACTTTCCTAGCTCTTGGAACAATATTTATTGATGACCAAGGATGCTTCAAACCAAGTTTCATAGGCAGATACAAAGGGGAACTAAGTAGGTGAAGCTAGTTTGGTTGTTTACCCAAACTAGTTAAACAATAGGAACTTAGTTCAAACCATGTGCCACTTTTTACTATATTCGGAATAGACATGTTGCAGTTGGTTTTTGACTCTTTTGTGTGTGAAAAGTTAGGTGTTGACCATTTTACTTTTTAAATTTCAAATACTTTACTCATTTTGTAAGCTCACATGCTTGGCATGCGTGAACTAGTTGTAATTTCAAGCTTATATTGCAAAATGAATGAAATGGCTACATATCTAAGCCTTATTTTCAAAAGCCAACGTGTTCCTCTTCTTCTTATCTCTTCTTCAACACCTTAAAACACTTTAGGAACCCTAAAAACCAGAAAACACCATAACCAAAACCTAAAAACACAACCATTCCCAAGAGCATCACCAAAAGCTTGCTTGTTGCTAACACTTCAAGCTAGCTTGCTCTTGGTCATAACCTTCTCACCCCAACAGGTTCTAATGAACCAACGTTAAATTTTGAAACATTAGCTAATCAATTGTATCTTGTAGAACTGGAAATAATATATTTTATTGCTTTTGATGTCAAATTGCCGATTATACACTTACATACATGGTTACTAGACACCCATGGAGAGGCACATTACAGTACTTGTATGCTTCTAGCTGGAATATTATTAAAAATGGAAGCGTATAGAGTGGTTCGGATAAATATGCAATTATTACCTCATGCTCATTATATCTTTTCTCCTTGGTTGATCATAGTAGACATAATTCAAATAATCTATGCAGCTTCAACGTCTCTAGGGTAACGTAATTAAAAAAAAAAAAAAAGAATAGCTTATTCCTCCATATCTCATATGGGTTTCATAATTATAGGAATTGGTTCTATAAATGATACAAAACTTAATGGAGCCATTTTACAAATAATCTCTAATGGATTTATTGGTGCTGCACTTTTTTTCTTGGTAGGAACGAGTTATGATATAGTACGTCTTGTTTATCTCGAGGAAATGGGCGGAATGGCTATCGCAATTCTAAAAATATTCATGACTTTCAGTATCTTATCGATGGCTTCTCTTGCATTACCAAGTATGAGTAGTTTTGTTACAGAATTGATAGTAATTTTTGGAATACTTACTAGCCAAAAATATCTTTTAATTACAAAAATAGTAATTACTTTTGTAATGGCAAATGGAATGGTATTAACTCCTATTTGCTCATTATCAATGTTACATAAGATGTTCTATGGATACAAGCTTTTTAATGCTCCAAACTCTTATTTTTTTTTATTCTGAGCCATGAGAGCTATTTGTTTTGCTCTTTATACTGCTACCTATAATAGCTATTGGGATTGATCCGGATTTCGTTTTCTCACTATCAATTGATAAAGTCGAAGGTATTCTATCTAATTTTTTTATTGATAGTTTTCCTTAGTTAACAAACCAAAACATCAAACAGAAATCCTATGATTGTGAAAACCGTTCATTGTAAAATAAAAAAATTCTTTTTTCTTCTCATAAGTTTAACTAACTAAAATAAAAAAATTAATTGGAATTCTATTTTAACCAGATATGTAAGCCATTGAGAAACTTTTGAATCATTTACATTACTCGATTCAAAGGTTTCTCAATGGCTAAAACAAAGTTTTCTTATATATATGCTTACGTTGTCCTAGGTTTATATTCATCAAGCCCTTTCTTCAATTCAATTCAATATTGATGTAGATGAACCATAACTATGCAACCCTATTCGTAATAGATTAACTCCAAAATAGCATATCCAAATTATAAGAAATCCCATCGATGCCACAATTGCGGAATTTATGCTTTTAAAATTTGTTCGAGTATGTAAGTAAATCACAAATATGGTCCAAGTAGTAAATTCCCAAGTCTCTTTAGGATCCCAACTCCAATATGATCCTCATGCTTCATTAGCCCACACCGCTCCCAAAAGGATACCTATGGTTAAAAAGATAAACCCAAGGCCAATAATACGATAGCTCCAAAGATCTGTAGTAATTCCTAGAAGAAAGAAATGTAAGTGGTTTGTAAAACATTGTTTCTTTCGCTGACGTATTGAATCTCACCAAAAGAAAATGGATCATTTACGAAATTGTTGCTTTTACTAAAAATCCTTATTAATTTTTGAAATGTAATGACTAAAAGAGCTACTGATAATAATGATCCACATAAAAGAGCTACATAGCCTAATACCATCATATAGGTTTACATCATTAACCAATGGGATTGAAGAGCTGGGACTAATATTGTGGATTGATGCATTTTAGTTAAAAGACCCGAAGTAGCAAAACCTTGGGTAAAAATAGCACTTGGGGCGGTTATTGGGTTTAAATTAAAATGGTTTTTTTTTGTTTTTTAAAATAGGGAACTAGATGAATAATGAAAAAACTCCATGAAATAAAGATTAATGATTCATATAAGTTACTTAATGGTAAATGTCCCAAATAAATCCACCGGGTAACTAATAATCCTGTTATACATAAAAAAGTAGCTATCATGCCCTTTTCTGATGAATCATATAGGCCTACAATTTCATCGACTAATAAGGTTATTAAATGAATTGTAATTACAATTGAAACGATCAAAAAAGATATATGAGTTAATATATGCTCTAAAGTTGAAAATATCATAAGTTTTTGAAATTAAAAATGGGGTACCTCAATTATAGGAATGGAAATCGGGGAATTGATTTCATTATAGGACTTACTCTTTTAGAAGATGCTGCCACTTGGACTCGAACTGAGATGCTCTAGCACTCTTCCTAAGAGCAGCGTGTTTATCGATTTCACGATAGCGGCTTGCTCAAAATCATAATAACTTATTTTTATTCAATCGTCGAGATTAAAGGAAACAATTCAATGCAATATATTTTAGGAAACATTAAAATTGATGATTAAAAAAAACTTTTTGAAAATTTCAAAATTAAGGATTTGAATGTATCGTTTTCAACAAGAATCCTTATTTTTTTCAGTATATCATTATATTTAGTATTAGGGTGTCAGTTTTATTTAACTTAACACCGGGGTTTTCTCGAAGCACAAGAGCTAGGGTAAACTCATCAACTGGATAGCTATAGTACAAAGTTTAAGGGGGGAATATATATCTCTTTCCGGAGGGACCAAGAAAAAAGGAAGGAGATATGGAGCCAATGGGTGGCAACTGGTTCAGCGGTGTTATCAAAAACGGCCTTCTATGTGCTATAGTATTCTAAATATATTAGAATATGAATATATAGTATAAAAATAATATAAATAAAAAAGACAAATCTTTGTTATTATTGAATTATCAAATCGGTGGGGAAAATAAGAATCTGCACCTTGAAAATTATAAAACATACTAAAAAGAAAGGTGAAATCTTGTGCTTGCTTTTACTCGTTTTTCAAAAAAAAATAAAAAATAAAAAATAAAAAATACCCTTTCTAGATTTTCAAATTTCAGTTGACACAATATTCTTATTCGACTGTAAGAGCAAAACAACTTCAATTTATTTAATATTACTATTGATCGGATCAAACCATTAAAGAATATAAATTATTCTTTTTATTAGTTTAATTATTTTAACTTTGATAAATTATCAATTTTTTATTTTATATTTATAACTTATAAAATATAAAATCAAAATCAAACTGAAAAAAAAAAATTGAAAGTAAATTACTTTCGAGTCAAATCAATTCAAATATTTCCTAATCTTGATTATTTATTTGTTTCATAAAAAAAAAACTTTTTGAATTCCTCGTAGAAAGAGATTTTGCTAATGAAAAAGATTTCAATGCTGCCGGATATCCCTTCCTTTTCCAAATATTTTTCCGAATGCGTTTTTTTTGATATAGAGGTGCGTTTTTTTGGAACTGCCATTAAAAAATTCTAATAGGTTATTCATTACCAGGGTTGGATATCAAAGACATCTATTATTCAAAACCAGCTGTTCTTTACGATTAATTATAATTATCAATCTATTTATTTTCTAGATTGTACTTCCTTTATAAAAATATGGATCTAGAAAAATCGTATAAAATATTACTAGCAACATAAACAATATGGTGATTTTTAAAAATTGAATATAAATTTTTTTTATTTTTTTATTTTTCTATTCCATACAATTTGATATAACATCTGGAAGAAAGATTTGTATTTATTTTATTGGTTCTCTTATATCTACCTTCAAATTGATATCTTCTATATCTATAGAATCTACTATGCAATAGAACTAAAATTGATTGAAATTGATATGAGAAAAAAAAATACAAAGAAAAAAACCTGTGCCTTTCTATCTCTATCCAGTTTTTTTGTTTTGTCATCCAAAATTTTATACATGGAATAAAATACATTGAAATGTTTAATAACCCAACCCCTATCTTTATTAAAAAAAAAAAAAACTTTAGTAATTTTTTTCTATTAATTATTCATTTTATTTAATTGGTCAAGCCCGATAAATGAGTAAACCTAATTAAATTTTAAAAATTAGAACGAAACTAGTAGTTAATCTGCGAAAAGATATAGGATAGATGGTTTTATAAAAGCTATTTTAGGAATTCCTTCTTTAAATTTTATATAAAGTCACATGTTGGAGTCATAGTTTCTTTATCATAACCTTTCTGACAAATGTCTTTTATTGGAATAGAAGACAATCAATTGGTTCAAATTCGTTACTGATTCTGAATAATCCAACTAAAACTAAAATAAATAACTTTTATTTTATAAGTTAAATTAGGGTTATTTATGCTTCATATCACAATAAAAAACTATTTCTGGTGAAATTTTTTATCCTTGCTGTATATATAGATAAATAAATTATTGTAATACGTAATAGTAATAAAAATATATCATCTTTTGTATCTTCATAAAATTTGACTTAATAATTTAATAAAAAAATGTATTTCTTTTTCACTAGTAACGTGGTCATATCGTTTGACCAACTCTAACCTCTTGATTTGAAATATTTGAGGTAGTTGAGAAAGTTTCTGAATAATTAAAGCTAGAAAATTCTATTCAGTTTTGTATATCTTAACTTTTTTTATTAACTGACCCTTTTCAAAAAAAATAAAAACCGGTGAACAGAAACAATTAATTAAGATAAAAAGATTCTTTTATATGGAATATATATATCACTAGTCATGGATCATACCTTTCATTCCCCTTCCAACTCCTATGTTAATAGGAGTAGGACTTCTACTTTTTCCAACGGCAATAGAAAATCTTCACTGTATGTGGGTTTTTCCTAGTGTTTTACTGTTAAGTATAGTTATAATTTTTTCCGCCCATATATTTATTCAACAAATAAATAACAGTTCTCTTTATCTATCTGTATGGTCTTGGACCATCAATAATGATTTTTCTTTAGAATTTGGCTATTTAATTGATCCACTTACTTCTCTTATGTTAATATTAATCATTACTGTTGGAATTATGGTTCTTATTTATAGTGATAATTATATGTCTCATGATCAGGAATATTTGAGATTTTTTACTTATATGAGTTTTTCTAATACTTCAATGATAGGATTAGTTATTAGTTCAAATTTGATACAAATTTATTTTTTTTGAGAATTAGTTGGAATGTGTTCATATCTATTAATAGGTTTTTGGTTCACCAACCTATTGCAGCAACTGCTTGTCAAAAGGCATTTTTAACTAATCATGTAGGGGATTTTGGGTTATTATTAGGAATTTTATTTGTTTATATGATAACAGGTAGTTTAGAAGTTAGGGATTCGTTTGAAATATTCAATCACGTGGTTGATAATAATGAAGTTGATTTCTTAGTTGTTACTTTGTGTGCCTGTCTATTATTTGCCAGTGCAGTTGCTAAATCTACCTAATTCCTCCTTCATGTATGGTCACCCAATGCTATGGAAGGACCTACCCCTATTTCCGCTCTTATACACGCTGCTACTATTGTTGCAGTCAGAATTTGTCTTATAGCTTGGCTTCTTCCACTTTTCATAGTTTTACCTTTCATAATGAATCTAATAGCTTTTATTGGGATAATAATATTACTTCTAGGAGCCACTTTAGCTCTTGCTCAAAAAGATATTAAAGGGGTTTAGCTTATTCTACAATGTCTCAATTGGGTTATATGATGTTAGCTCTAGGTATGGGGTCTTATCGAGTGGCTTTATTTCATTTGATTACTCATGCTTATTCAAAAGCATTGTTGTTTTTAGGATCCGGATCAATTATTCATTCCATGGAAACAATTGATGGATATTCTCCAGATAAAAGCCAGAATATGGTTCTTATGGGCGGTTTACGAAAACATGTACCAATTACAAAAACGGCATTTTTATTAGGTACACTTTCTCTGTGTGGTATTCCACCTTTTGTGTGTTTTTGGTCCAAAAATGAAATTCTTACTGATAGTTGGTTATATTCACCGATTTTTACAATAATCGCTTGCTCCATCGCTAGCTTAATTGCATTTTATATGTTTCAGATCTATTTACTTACACCGGAAAGAAAAAAAATAGCTCGTTCTATTCAATATCTCTATGGGGTAAAGAAGGGCAAAGAGTTATTAAAAAAATGTTACTTTATTAACTTTATTAACAATGAATAATAAGGAAAGGGCTTCTTTTTTTTTTTTTTTTTTTTTTTTTCTAAAAAGGCATATCAAATTGATAGTAATGTAAAAAGCATGATGTGCCCTTTTATTACTATTAGTCAATTTGGAACTAAGAACACTTTCCAGTATCCGCAGGAATCAGACAATACTATGCTATTTCCTATGCTTATATTAGTACAATTTACTTTGTTCATTTCAATTCATAGGAATTCCTTTCCTCAATCAATTCAATCAAGAAGCTTTGGATTTGGATATATTACTAAAAATTGTTAAACCCAGCGATGAACCTTTCACATCCAAATCAAAATACTTCTGTGGGTTTGTATGAGTTTATTTCAAATGCAACTTTTTCATTCAGTATAGCTTTTTCTGGAATCCTTGTAGCATCTTTTTTATATAAGCTGATTTATTTCTCTTTACAAAATTTGAATTTCTTTAATTCATTTGTTAAAAGTATTCCTACAAAAGGAAAAATTCTTGGGGAAAAACTATTAAATGAGATATATGATTTGTCATATAATCGTGGTTACATAGATGTTTTTTATGCAATATGCTTAACTAACCGTATAAGAGGATTGGCTCAACTAACTCATTTTTTTGATAAATGAATAATTGATTGAACTACGAATAGTGTCAGTACTGCGACTTTTTTCGTAGGAGAAGGTATCAAATATGTGGGCGGCGGTCAAATTTTTTCCTATCTCTTAGTTTATATATCTAATGTATTAATCTTTTTATTAATTTACTTTTTATTTTCTTTTAATTTATACAAAATTTATAAATTATTTATAAAAAATAAAAAAATAAAACTTAACTCAACTTAAGTTAACTCAATCAATTATTTAATTTAACAAGAGGTTTTTTAACCTAGAGTAGATCTTTTTTTTCTGTAAATATTTCTAACTTTGAATTTTCTTGATTTTCATCCACATCCATATAATAAGTTTCATACACGAGCCTATTTTTATAGTGTGTCTATTTAAAGTGGAATTCATCCTCTGTTTTTTCCTTTCCATTCACTCGTATTTCTTCCGTTTCATCGATTTTGTCCAGATCCTCCTTTTCTTTTGAAAAAAGGGAAGGAGAAAGATCTTCATCTATGGATCTCTCTTGTTCCTATTTAATCCCCTTCGTTTATGAAGTTGTTTCTATTTCTACATCTGTTTCTTCCTCACTTTCCCCCTTTTCTTCCATTTTTTAGGTTTCTTTCAGTTTCTTAGTAACAACACGGGTAATAAATAAGAGAATACTAAAGATTCGAGCCATGGAATTTCTCAATTCTGACACAAGGTACTTATTAGATATAAGTACATTAGATCTAATAGAATTATTTTGCTGTATCCAAACAAATACGAATTCAACCCATTTCACGAATAAATGTGACTAATTAACCAACCAACAAAACTACTTGTTACAAATAACATCTTGTTGTTGCATTGAAACATATGAATGTTGACTAATCAGACTAACATTGAACTTGGTAAAATGAAATGGTTGAATAATTGAAAAATGAGATTATTCAGCAATACACATTGAATGCTAAGATTACGCATTGAATTTCTGTTAGTAGATCCATAATCAAAAAAGTGTTTGTGATTGTTCCATAAGAAATGAAATAAAAGATACGGTAGAGCTAGGACAGTTATTGTATGAGGTCTACCTAATGCTAGATGTAAGGGCACATAATAGATCGATATGAACATCATGAGCTGTCCTGTAATAAAACTGGTTGTTGCTGATACTTTCTTTTCATTTCCTTCTTCTCCTTCTTCCATAATGCGAGCTTAGAGAAGGAAGAGATAAGAGGGCCATATGGAGAATGTGGTCAGAAATCCATAACAGAGTCCGACCATAATGATTGAATTGATTATCTTCATGCATAAGGATACTAGATTACCTAGTATAAAAGATTTAAAAATCATCACAAATCTCCCCTTTTTCTTTTCTATTTCAATTTCTAGATTATTATATGATGATTTTTAAACTTTCCATATATATATAGAAATAGAAAGAGATAGACTAGAAACTTCATTTCTTATCTCAATGACACCAAAGGGATATTAAATGAATGGAATTGGGGTATGGATGGAATAAAATGAAATTGAGCCGCTTTTGGGTTCCCTATGAAAGGAGGCATGGAACAGAGCCACTATGAAGAAGTTCTAGGAGTTACAAAGGAAAATTTGAGCTCATATTGGTAATGGGTTGAGAACGGGAATTGAACTCTATGAGATCTAATCTCCTGTTGTTCCTCAATGGCTCAGTGGTAGAGCGGTCGACTGTTAACTGACTAGTCGTAAGTTCGAATCTTACTTGGGGAAATTTGATTCATTCCGAATTAAAGAATTCAAAATGAAAGGGTTCACTTTTACCATTAAGAGTAGGTAACTCGTTCCCTGTGTCTTTGTTTCTATTGCATTCTATCTCATCGTATCACATTCTGTTCTGCAATATTTGAGAATCACTGTCAAACCTCAGCGTAGGTCCAGGATTATCCTTTGTTCCATAATCTGGGGCTATTTACAACTATCCAATTAAGAAATCTCAGGTGTACTAGCAAGTGCATCAAACATGCAGTCATCGATTCGAGTCCACAATTACCGCGAGCAAACATATTAATGATGACAAACGCATTTTTGCTATGCTACTAATACTTGTACTTTCTCTGCTATTCTGCCCTAGGCTTGCTAAGGAAGAATTACGTGGCGTAAAATAAAAAAATATGCTGACTCGAGCTTTGGGCCAGGCATACTATATTTAATTTATCCACCATTAACGATAAATAAAAATAAATAAAAAATGAAAGAGTAAGGCCGTTCCATTTTAACAAAAGACCTATGCCCAAATTCCATAGCTTGGGGCCCACAATCCCGATCATGATTTCCCTACCTCCAAAGGGAAAGGTCCTTCCCTTTTTGGCCAGTTGTGGGTGAGGAGGGATTCGAATCCCCGACACCATGGTTCATAGCCATGTGCTCTAATCCTCTGAGCTACAGGCCCCACCCCATCTCCACTGAATCTGTTCCTAGGATTACCCTAGAAAAAAGAAACCTTTCCTCTCCCTAGTCGTTTCGAGTTAAGAAGATGTGAAAGCACCTCTCTCTATATAAGAACGGTGCAATCCGAGGTGTGAAGTGGGAGAGAAGGGATTTCATAATTGGGGTTTTGAATAAGATGACCATTTAATTTTTCTTTTTTTTTTTCATATTGAAAAAATAAAGTAATAAGAATGAGAGGTGTTAAGCTTTTTATCATCCTAGCGTCGAGCTATTTTTCCGCAAGACCTCCCCTACAGTATCGTCACAACAATAGAGTTTAACCACCAAGTTTAGGATGGATTGGTGTGGTTCCTCTATGCCTAAGACACTAGAATATCGAACCATGAACGAAGAAAGCCATGAGAGAAAAGCATATTGGCTAGTGATTATGAGGCCCCAATTTTTGATTGAAGGGGACACCAAAGGCCTCTGCCCTTCCATCCCTTAGATAGATAAAGAAGGAAGGCAAAGCTTTTGGTTTTCATGTTGTCAAAGAGTTGAACAGTCGTTTTTTTATGTTGTCAAAGAGTTGAACAATGAAAAAAGATGGCGAGTGCCTGATCGAATTGATCGCGTCATGTAGGAACAAGGTTCAAGTCTACTGGTCTGCCAGGATGCCTCAGCTGCATACATCACTGCACTTCCACTTGACACCTATCGTAATGATAAATGGCTCGTCTCGCCATGACCTTCTCTTGAATTCTTAAAACTTCTGTCGCTCCACCTCCGTAGTGGTAGAAAACCCATTGCTGTCTTGGTTGTGCTACCGAAGCTCTGGGAAAGTCACAATAGGAGAGCACTCATCTTGGGGTGGGCTTACTACTTAGATGCTTTCACTCCTCACTTGGCTATTTAGCTTTTACCGTGGGCACGATAGAGGTACACCAGAGGTGCATCCTTCCCGGTCCTCTCGTACTAGGGAAAGTCCTCTCAATGCTTTAACACCCACACTGGATATGGACCGAACTGTCTCACGACGTTGTGAACCCAACTTACGTACCATCGGATCACTAAGGCCGTTGGTATTATGAGAATTCTTAATTCATGAGTTGTAAGGAGGGACTTGCATCACCACAAATAGAGGCTAAAGAAGTGTTGGATTCAAAGTTGGTGTTAAAGATTATAAATTGACTTATTACACTCCTGACTATGAAACCAACGATACTGATATCTTGGCAGTGTTTCGAGTAACTCCTCAACCTGGGGTTCCGCCTGAGGAAGCAGGGGTTGTGATAGCTGCTGAATCGTCTACTGGTTCATGGACAACTGTATGGACTGATAGGCTTACCAGTCTTGATCGTTACAAAGGTCAATGTTACAACCTTGAGCCCATTGCTGGAGGAGAAAATCAATATATTGCTTATGTAGCTTTCCCCTTTGACCTTTGTGAAGAAGGTTCTGTTACTAACATCTTTACTTCCATTGTGGGTAATATTTTTGGGTTTAAGGCCCTGCACACTCTACGTTTGGAGGATTTTTGAATCCTTCCTTCTTATACTAAAACTTTCCAAGGACCACCTCATGGCATCCATGTTGAAAGAGATAAATTGAACAAGTATGGCCACCCTCTATTAGGATGTACTATTAAACCTAAATTGGGGTTATTTGCTAAGAATTACGGTCGAGCAATTTATGAATGTCTTTGTGGTGGACTTGATTTTACCAAAGATGGTGAGAATGTAAATACCCAACCATTTATGCGTTGGAGAGACCGTTTCTTATTTTGTACCGAAGCCATTTATAAAGTACAAGTTGAAACAGGTGAAATCAAAGGGCATTACTTGAATGCTATTGCAGGTACATGCGAAGAAATGAAATAGGTAAAGCATTATATCTGTTTGGTGGAGATCATATTCACGTTGGTACTATAGTATGTAAACTTGAAGGGGAAAGAGACATCACTTTAGGCTTTGTTGATTTACTACATGATTATTTTATTGAAAAACATTGAAGCCGCGATATTTATTTCATGCAAGATTGGGTCTCTCCACCAGGTGTTATCCCTGTGGCTTCAGGGGGTATTCATGTTTGGCATATGCCCGCTCTGACTGAGATCCTTGGAGATTATTCTATACTACAGTTCAGAGGAGGAACTTTAGGAAACCCTTTTGGAAATGCGTTTAGTACCATAGCTAATCGAGTAGCTTTAGAAGCATGTGTACAAGCTCATAATGAGGGACATGATCTTGCTCGTGAGGGTAATGAAATTATCAGTGAGGCTAGTAAATGGAGTCATGAACCAGCTGCTACTTGTGAATTATGGAAGGAGATCAAATTTGAATTCGAAGCAATGGATACTTTGTAATCCAGTAATTACTTACTATTCGTTCTTTTAATTGTAATTGTAATTAAACTCAACCCAATCTTTTAGTAAAAGGATTGAGATGTATACAAAGATTTTATCAATTATTGATAGATACAGACCTATCTAGATATACAAGATCTTAAATACAAAATATAAAGCGAAACAACTTAAATGTTTCTATTGTTGTGTTGGATCCACAATTAATCCTATGGATCCTTAGGATTGGTGTATTTTTTTATTTTTTATATTATATATTTTAATTATCATTTTTGTAATTATATATTTTGTTGAAGTGTGGCAATTTTGCCACTTGATAGTGCATGTCACCGGCTAGCATGTACACCTTGGTATCACCTCCTTTTCTTTTTATGAGTTTATATTTTTTGTATGTTTTTAATTGATGCAAGGTATATTTTGATAATGTTTTGTGCCTAAGTTATGGATGCAAAAGCGTAGGCAAAACTATGCACAAATTTCAATTATAACAGTAATTAGGGGTATATGATGCCTATAGGTAATTTTAGGAAATTTTGAGGAAATTATCATGCTTCGATTCAACTTTTACAATTTGTCAGCGAATAGATTGAATATTGAAAGTCGAAAATTTGATAGAGCATGACATGTTCTTTCTGTCCGCAACGAAACAATATCATAAAAAAAAAAGAGGGAGAGTGCAGATAGATAGTTCTATTTATATTCGCACATGTTTAATAAATATCATCTTTTTTACACATTTCAATCCCATTCTACAAATTTGATTAAAAAAATAGGTAAAAATCTCTCTCTACTCTGTGAATTATTTTTTGAACAATTGAATCCATGAAAAAGTTAAGTGCTAGAAAAAAAAAATCCTGAATACATTTATGGTATCCAATCGGATTGGAATATGGAATATCATAATAATGGTAGAAATTGAATCACTTTTTGGTTTGGTATTCTATAAAAATTATTTGGATATTCTAGACAAAACTCCATAAGAAAAAGTGGAATTTATCATTTTCATTTGTATCCGTTGCAAATTATAATTTGAGTATAAAATTCTCGTTATCCCTCCTTCACACATATTTCATATATTCCATGTATTTTATGAAGTTAGGTTAAATTTCATGTGATTCAGTAAACAAAATATGAATTCCATCATTGCTATATTGATCCATATGATTTAATGAAGAATGAGCAAATAATGGGATTTTTTTTTTCTATGAATGAGAAATAAAAAAATGCTTAAGGGTAGAACCAAGGAAATGTCTACAATACCTGGATTTAATCAAATACAATTTGAAGGGTTTTGTAGATTCATTGATCGGGGCTTAACAGAAGAATTTTATAAGTTTCCAAAAATTGAAGATACATATTAAGAAATTGAATTTCAATTATTTGTGGAAACATATCAATTGGTAGAACCGTTGATAAAAGAAAGAGATGCTGTATATGAATCACTCACCTTTTCTTTTCAATTATATGTATCTGTGGGATTAATTTGGAAAACTAGTAGGGATATGCAAGAACAAACAATTTCTATTGGAAACATTCCTCTAATGAATTCCTTAGGAACTTCTATAGTAAATGACATATACAAAATTGTGATCAATCAAATATTACAAAGCCTCGGTATCTAGTACCAGTCAGAATCGGACCATAATGGAATTTCGATCTAATATCAGATTGAGGAGGAAGATTATAATTAGAGATTGATAGAAAAGCAAGTATATGGGTTCATGTGAGTAGGAAATAGAAAATATCTATTCTAGTTCTATCATTAGATATGGGTTTGAGTCTAAGAGAAATTCTAGAGAATGTTTGTTACCTTAAAATTTTATTGTCTTTCTTGAATGATAAGGAGAAAAAAAATTAAGTCAAAAGAAAATGCCATTTTGGAGTTTTGTCAACAATTTGCTTGTGTAGATGGAGATCTGATATTTTCTGAATCTTATGTAAGGAGTTACAAAAGAAATTCTTTCAACAAAGATGTCAGTTAGGAAGGATTAGTCGACAAAATATGAACCGTAGACTGAATCTTGATATACCGCAGAACAATACATTTTTATTACTACAAGATATATTGGCCGCTGCAGATCATTTGATTGGAATGAAATTTGGAATGGGTACACTTGATGATATGAATCATTTAAAAAATAAACGTATTTGTTCGATAGCGGACCTCTTACAAGATCAATTTGGATTGGCCTTGGTTCGTTTAGAAAATATGGTTAGAGGAACTATATGTGGAGTAATTAGGCACAAATTGATACTGACTCCTCAGACTTTGCTAACTTCAACTCCATTACCAATTACTTATTGAAAGGATTAGGGCAAGGTTAATCTAAAGAGAACAAGGTTTTAAATGTTTGGAAATTGATTTGAAGTTTAGATGTTCTTGGCTTGCTTTGTTTAAGCTGTTGGAAAATTTTCCAGTTTTGGTCGGTTTATGTTTCGCTTGGTTTCAAAATGGAAACTAAGGTATTTTCTCCAAAATTCAATACAATTCATTCATTTAGATGTAATACATACTTATAGCATACAAAATAGGTGTGAAATAACACCATGGCTTGTTCTGAACACCAATTCAAACAAGTCCTTCATGGTGAAGCAAAACACATGTGTAAAGTAACTTTGCCACATGCTTCATGGTTTGTTGACAAGTGTTGTTGCCTCATTAGGTGCTTCATGTTCAAGTAGTCCTGATGCATGATGATACATGTCCTTCCATGTATTGGATGAGAGAGAGGCCAAATGGTTAGGCTCCATGTTACCAAGTAGCTTCCATGTCACCATCGTAGTTACCAAGGTGCTTTCCATGTCATCAAAGTGCTTCATTTCCATAAACTTCCTAACACTCTAATTTGGCTAATACATATTAAATAACACATTTTGGTGTCTTTGTGCACCAACTTAACAAGCCTAGAATACAACACAAAATGATTTAATCAACTACCTAAATGATATACAAAGCAAACTAAGGAAGTTGCTTCTCGACCAAGGCATTAGGCTTGGTCTCAGGTTTGGCTTGTTTATGGTTAACAATTTGCCATGATTCTCTAACACTTATGAATTTCAGATTACACCCTTTATTTCAAGTTTTGGATCGAACTAATCCATTGACACAAATAGTTATGGCAGAAAATTGAGTTATCTAGGCCCAGGAGGATTGACAAGGCGAACTGCCAGTTTTCGGATACGAGATATCCATCCTAGTCACTATTGATGCATTTGCCCTATTAACACGTCTGAAGGAATCAATATTAGATTATTACAAGCCATCCTTGGCATTCAGGTGTCCACTTCAAAGGAAACTTGTTTAAAGTTACCTATCGACGGTAGAGGTCGAGTTATTGATGTGAGATGGATTCAGAAAAACAAGGGGTTCTAGTTATAATCAGAAACGATTGTGTATATATTTCACAAAAGCGTGAAATTAAAGTGGGGGATAAAGTAGCTGGAAGACATGGAAATAAAGGTATCATTTCAAAAAGTTTATGACCCGTTGATATGGTCTTCAACCCATTAGGAGTACCCTCACGCATGAATGTTGGCCAGATATTGAATGTTCTCTCGGGTTGGCGGGAAGTCTGCTACATAGACATTATCGAATAGCACCTTTAGATGAGAGATATGAACAGGAGACTTTGAGACAACTAGACTTTTCTGAATTATATGAAGCCAGTAATTAAACAGCGAATACATGGGTATTTAAACCCGAGTATCCAGGAAAAAGCAGAATATTTGATGGTAGAACGGGGGATCGTTTTGAACAACCTATTATAATAGGAAAGCCTTATATCTTGAAATTCGTTCATCAAGTTGATGATAAAATGTGTGGACGTTCTAGCAGACATTATGCACTTGTTACACAATAACCACTTAGAGGAAAGGCCAAGCAGGGGGGGCAGCAGGTAGGAGAAATGGAAGTCTGGGCTCTAGAGGGATTTGGTGTTGCTCATATTTTACAAGAGATGCTTACCTATAAATCTGATCATATTAAAGCTCGCCAAGAAGTACTTGGTACTACAATCATTGGGGAATAATACCTAAACCGGAGGATGCTCCAGAATCTTTTCGATTGCTCGTTCGAGAATCACGATCTTTGGCTCTGGAATTGAATCATTTACTTGTATCTGAGGAAATCTTCCAGATTAATAGCAAGGATGCTTAATCGGAATGAATTAGAATTTTTCTTCTATGATCAATCGATATAAACATCAACAACTTCAAATCGGATCAGTTTCTCCTCAACAAATAAGTGCTTGGGCCAAAAAAATCCTACCTAATGGAGAGATATTTGGAGAGGTGACAAAATCCTACACTTTTCATTACAAAACTAATAAACCGGAAAAAGATGGATTATTTTGTGAAAGAATTTTCGAGCCTATAAAAAGTGGGATTTGTGCTTGTGGAAATTATCGAGTAATAGGAGATGAAAAAGAAGAACCAAAATTTTGTCAACAATGTGGAGTTGAATTTGTTCATTCTCAGATACGAAGATATCAAATGGGTTACATCAAACTAGCATGCCCAGTAACCTGTGTGTGGTATTTGAAACATCTACCTAGTTACATTGCAAATCTTTTAGATAAGCCTCTTAAAGAATTAGAAGACCTAATATATTGTAATGTGTGATTTGATCAAAATTATGCATTTACAAATTCAAAATGAGAAACTGTCATCCCATTCAATCGAATTAGGATGCCCTAGATTTGACATGTCTCTTGGTAGGAGTAACATGAAACTCAGAATTATGGGTGTGTTCAATACTCCCAAGTAAAAAAGGAATTGGTCTATGGTTGATTCAATAACAAATAAATAGAAATTTGTACCTCGTGAAAAAGAAGACTTTTTTTGTGGAATTAACCATTTCCGTTATTTCTAAATGAAAGAAATTCTGTCGAAATAAGCAAAATAAGAAAATATGTCATGGTTGTAGGAGTCTATCCATTTCATATAGGCTTTAAGGATATCATGAAATAACCATCAAGGGGAAGTAGGGACCTAAAAGATTGAACGGAATGATACATAGACAAGTAAATACCTTATGAATTCTAAGGCCCTCCTTTACTTTAATTAAAATTAAAGGGATTCATCATTCGAAGGCAAGTAGACTACTCAATAATTTCAAATTTCATTTATTTTATTATGCCATAATTAAATAAAGAATTCAATTTAGAAAATATACTAAAACAAATAAATAAAATGAATCAATGAAATTTGCTTGACCTTCTTTTGGAACTTAAGTAAGGAGTAGATTTTTTGGGGTTTTTATACAATTTGGAAGTGGAAATGAAACCTCTTTCTTTTCTTTATCTTTTTTGGTGTAACTACTTGAGTCGGATGAGAGGAAACTTTCATGTCCGATTTTGAGGGGGGAAGATCCAATAGGACCCTATCCAAAATTTTTTTTGCTAGGCCCATAACTAAAAAACCCACTTTCTTACGATTACAACGTTCATTCTAATATGAGATCCAATCCTGGAAATACAACATCCCACTTTTTTTTACTTCCCAAGGGTTCGAGACATTTTGAAATCGAGAAATTTCTACTGGAGCAAGTGCTATCCAAAAACAATTAGCTGATTTGGATTTGTGAATTATTATAGATTATTCGTTGGTAGAATGGAAAGAATTAGCCTTTTTAGGAAGGAAAGGCTTTTTATTTCTACTGAAGGAAAAATATTTTCCAGCCTTTTTAGGAAATCAAATAAATAATGATCAAGTAAAACACAAATTCTTTAGTTTGGGTCTTTCTGGTAAAAAAGAAAGTATCATTTCTGATTATTCATAAATTAATCGAATCATATATAAAGGTCATTGTAATTTCATATTTCCTTCTATTCTACAAAAGAATTCTGATTTATTTTTATTGGCAAAGAGACATTGATATAGATTAATTATTCCATTCCAATGGATTCAAGAATGAGAGAAAGAACGAATGCCTCATCCCACTAATTCGATTGAAATATCGATAAATGGTATTTTTAGTAGAAATATTATTTTTGCTTATTTTGATGATCCTCAATACAGAAGAAAAGGTTTAGGAATTACTAAATATGGGACGATAGGGTTGTTTCAATCCTAAAAAAAAAGAGGATTTGCTTAAGCATCAAGGAGTCAAAGAATTTAAGCCAAAATACTAAATGAAAATAGATCGATTTTTTTTCATTCCCGAGGAAGTGCATATTTTACCTGAATCTTCTTCCATAATGGTATGAACAATAGTATCATTGGAGTACATACATGAATCACTTTAAATATAAGAAGTTGAGCAGGCGGATTGGTACGAGTGGAGAGAAAAAAAAAAAGATTGAACTTAAAATCTTTTCTGGATATATCCATTTTGCTATGGAGATGGATAAGATATTTTGACACAGTGGCATCTTAATACCGCCAGGAATGGTTAAAAACAAAATGTAAGGAATCAAGAAAATTGAAAAATTGGATTAAAAAAAATCAAAAAATTGGATCTATGTCGAATGGATCACACCTACCAAGAAAAAATATTTTGTTTTGGTTCGGCCCATAATCATATATGAATGGCAGACGGTATAAATTTAGAAACACTTTTCCCCCAGGACCCGTTGCAGGAAAGTGATAATCTAGAACTTAAAGTTGTAAATTATATTCTTTATGGAAACAACAAACCATTTCGAGGAATTTCTGGCTTAAGCATTCAATTAGTTCAGACTTGTTTGGTGTTGAATTGGGACAAAGACAAAAAAACTTCTTCTATCTAAGAGGCCCACGCTTCCTTTGTTGAAGTAAGGACAAATGGTCTGATTCGAGATTTCCTAAGCATCAACTTAGTGAAATCCCATATTTTGTATATCAGAAAAAGGAATGATCTATTAGGTTTAGGATTGATCTCTGATAATAGGTCAAACCATACCAATCCATTTTATTCTATTTATTCCAAGGAAAGAATTCAACAATCACTTAGCCAAGATCAAGGAACTATTTGTAAGTTGTTGAATAGAAGTAAGGAATCTCAATCTTTGATAATTTTGTCATCGTTTAATTGTTTTCAAATGGGTCCATTCAATTATGTAAAATATTACAATGTAATAAAAGAATCATTTAAAAGAGATCCTCCGATTAGGAATTCATTAGGCCCTTTAGGAGCAGCCTCTCAAATTGATAATTACCTTTTAAAAACTCATAATTAGATCTCGGTAACTAAATATTTAGAGCTTCAAAGTTTAAAACATACTTTTCAAGTACTTAAATATTGTTTAATGGATGAAAATGAGAGAATTTATAATTCCTCTCCATACATGAAATCCCATATTTCATATATTAGAAAAAGGAATGATCTATTAGGTTCAGGATTGATCTCTGATAATAGATCAAACCGTACCAATCCATTTTATTCTATTTATTCCAAGGAAAGGATTCAACAATCACTTAGCCAAAATCAAGGAACTATTTGTACTTTGTTGAATAGAAGTAAGGAATCTCAATCTTTGATAATTTTTTCATCGTTTAATTGTTTTCAAATGGGTCCATTCAATGATGTAAAATATTACAATGTAATAAAAGAATCAATTAAAGGAGATCCTCCAATTAGGAATTCATTAGGCCCTTTAGGAACAGCCTCTCAAATTGATAATTACCTTTTAAAAACTCATAATCAAATCTCGGTAAATAAATATTTAGAACTTAACAAATTAAAACATACGTTTCAAGTACTTAAATATTGTTTAATGGATGAAAACGGGAGAATTTATATTTCCGCTCCATGCAATAACATCCTTTGGAATCCATTCAACTTAAATTGGCATTTTCTCCATCATAATTATGATCATAATATGAAGAGGGGTTATCCATATCTAAAGAACCAAGGCCTGTTTTACTCATACAAGCAATAGAAGCCAAAACGGGCCCGGGTGATGTTTTTAATGCCAATATGGAGGTCGGGTTGTATGAATTGGATCCCCATTCTTATGGGTTCAATTCATATGGTGGATGAGTCATAGAAACCGGCCAAAGCAGCTTCAAAGCTGAACAACATAGTGGTTTGCGCATAAGGGGAAGAAAGGCCAAAATTTGCTGTATTCTTTGCTGGCTTTACTGTATTTTACTGTATTAGCCTTTTCTCATATTTCTAAGCAAGGGCAACGTGAAGAACTACATAATAAGCTTATTTGTCATTCCAAAAAGACTATTGAAGCTGATTTGGAGTCCAATTAGGTCAAAGAAGGGTCATTATCAACCTAGTCGAAAATTACCATATTTAGTTTCCTAATTTGTTTTTACTTTTTGTTTTAGGAAACTATCTTTAATTTTGGATTTGTATTTATTTAATTATTGAAAAAAATAAGTTTAGGAAAGTTTTTATTTTATTATTTTGTTTGTAAATTAATAATTCGTAATTGAAAATAATGGAATTAATTAATTAGATTAGGAAAAGGAAAGATTCGATCAAGCTAGAACTCTTCATTGTGTGGCCGGTTTTTCCTTGGTTTTTTAGGGTTTATTTTGTTTCTTTCAAAGCCTATTTAAAGGGTTATTTTCAATAAGAATACAAGCTTGAATTTTATACAGAAAATTATTTATGAGATTGAATTCTCTTTGTTCTTTTGAACACCTAAAACACCATTAGTGAATGAGTGTTTTAGTTTGACTTATCAATAGGCCTTCCATCACCTATTGTGGTGTCTTCATTATATACCAAGGTTTCTAATCATAGGTTGGTTAGGGGTCAAGGTGACCATTAGAACTTGAACATAATTAGATCCGGGTCAAGGTGACCATTAGAACTTGACCATTAGGAGTAGGTCGTCCTAGGTTCGTATCATTATCTCTCATGTGTAAGTGAACATGGAGAAAGCACACACTACCAAACACTTTAACATTCTCTAAAGATGGTTTCTCTCCAAACCACAACTTCTAAGTTGTCTTGCCTTCAATGGATTTGGTGAAACATCGATTTTGAATGTAGGAACTAGTACAGATAGCGTTGGCCCAAAATTTCTTCGGCATTTTCTTTTCATGTATCATACACCTAGCCATCTCTATCAAAGTCCTATTCTTCCTCTCACACACAACATTTTGTTGTGGTGTGTGTGGTGTGTATGGTGTGGTAAATGGATGAATTATTCCATTTTCTTTGCAAAAATCTCCAAGAGCTAGGCTATATATTCACCACCATTATCGTTCCTCAAGCACTTCAAAGTGGACCTACTTTGATTTTCAACCAACTTCTTGAATGCCATAAGTTTTTCTAGAACTTGTGACTTATGTGTGAGAAAATAACTCCGACACATCCTAAAGTAGTCATCAATAAAGGTGAGAAAGTATTTATGACCACTCAAGGAAGATACACTCAAGGGACCACACACATCCGAATGAACAAGTTCTAACTTTTCCTTGGCTCTCCATGCACCAATTTTAGGAAATGGCAACCTAGTGGACTTTTCAAGTTGACAAACTTCACACACATTTTTCATATCATCAATCAAGGGCATATCATTCACCAAAGCATTATTATTCTTCATTGCACCATAACTAGAGTGACCAAGCCTTTTAAGCCAAAGTTGAGAGATGGACTCAACTTTGCCTTTCAAAGCTTGTTCACTATCTAGTATATTCAACCTATATCTTTTATCTTTCAAGGCAACTTTAAACATCTCATTTCCAAAAGCATCCGATATCAAACAACCATCACAACCAAAGTTCGAAACATATCCCTTTTCAACCAATTGTGCAACACTCAACAAGTTTTCACATAATGAAGGCACATATAGAACATTTTGGACAAGTTTTATACCTTTATTGGTGTTAAATGAGATGTCTCTTTTTCCTTCTACATCGATGAAGCTTCCATTCCCAATCTTCACCCTTGTCTTGTAGGACCGATCAAGCTCCACAAAGTTGGTTTCTTCAAAAGTCATGTGGTGTGAATAACCACTATGTGCCAACCAACCAAAACCACTACTTGTAGCTTTAAGGCATGTAGCCACAAATAAGGTCTTGGCCTCCTCAGTTACAACATTTGCTTGTTGCCTTCGTTGCTTGCATACTTTGCCAACATGTCTTCTTTGCCCACATTTGTCATAAGTTGCATCTGGTCTCCAAAAGCACTTGTTTGGTGCATGTCCATGCTTCTTGCAATGGGGGCATGGTGGGTGGCCCCCACAGTTTTGTTGTTGTCCTCCTTGTTGTTGCCTTGCATTGTTGTTGTTGTTTGAATTGTTGTTGTTGTTGTTGAAACCACCATAACCAGTTCCTCCTTTATTCTTGTTGTTGTTCCTTTTATTCTTCTTTTTGCTTTGACTAGATATAAAAGCACTTTCCAAAGACTCCTCCTTTCTTATGAATATTCTTTGTTCGGTTGCTTAGAGGGCATTGATAAGCTCACTCAAAGTAATCTCACTAAGATTCCTCGATTCCTCAAGGGCAGAAATCTTAGCTGCAAACTTTTCGGGTAAGCTCACCAATACCTTCTCTACAACCCTTTGGTCGGTCAATGGCTCTCCAAGGACTCTAATTTGGTTCAAAACCTTTAGTAGTCTATCGGTAATGATACGAACCTAGGACGACCTGCTCCTAAACCCGTATTATATTAGCCCGGATCTTAATTAAGTTCAAGTTCTAATGGAATTGACCTCAACCCCCAACCAACCTGTGGTTAGAAACCTTGGTATAATGTAGACGCCACAATAGGGGATGGAAAACCTATTGATAAGTCAAGGTAAAACAACCAATTCTCTAATGGTGTTTTAGGTGTTCTCAAAGAACAAAGAGATAATTAATCTCACAAGTATTTTCTTAATCAAATCAAAGTAGTTTTCTTATTGATAACTAACCCTTTAAATAGGCTACAAAGCCATGAAATAAAACCCTAGAACATAAAGAAAACCAGCCACCACACATAAAGAAACCTAGTTGGCTGAAACTATACTTTCTTTCCTAATTTAAGTTTGATTAATTAATTCTTTTATATTAAATTAGGAATTAATTAATTTACAATGGAAATAATAAAATAAAAACCTTACTAAAGTTATTTTTCCAGAAAATAAATAAATAAAAGCCAAAAAGTAATGGTAGTTTCCTAAAACAAAAAGTAAAAACAAATTAGGAAACTAAAAATGCTAGCTTTTTAATCACGTTGACTTTGATCAATCTTTGACCTCTTTAGCTTCAAATGAGCTTCTAGATTATTTTTAGGATGCCAAATAAGCTGAATATGAAGTCCCACACGTTGCCCATGCTTGGAAAAATAAGAAAAGGCTAATACAGTAAAATACAGTAAAGCCAGCAAGCAATACAGCAAATTCGGCCAAATTGTTGAGGCTGTCCGTACAAGCCCTTTTTGATTGCATTTGAGGCTGCTTTAACTTGATTACATGACCTCTTAGGCATATGTATTGAACCCATAAAGCATTGGAACCATTTCATGCTTCCTAGACTCCAAAAATGTACCAAAACCGTCACCCGGGTCCATTTCGGCTTCCACCACTTGGATGCTTCGAATAGGCTTTGTATCTTCAAGTATGGACAAGCTCTGTTGAGATTGATTACCCTCTATATAAATACTCCCAGGTTTCCCTTAAATCTCTTAATTTGAGCTCTTGTGATTGGCTTAGTCTTCATCCGTGTCGAGTTAGCACCCCAGCGGGTTATCGGTGGAGCGGGCTCGGACGGAATCACATCATTCCCCTCCTCTTGAAAAGGAATTGTCCTCAAATCAAGATAATCACCTGCAGCAAAAAGATTTAAATCAGCAGCATTAAATGCAACACTCATGTTATACTCACCCGGTAAATCGAGCTTGTAGGCATTCTTGTTATTCGGCTCCAAAACTTGAAAAGGTGCATCCATAGGCGGCATGAGCTTTGACTTTCTTTGATTAGGAAACCTTTCCTTTCATAATTGCAAGAAAACCAATTCTCCTGGGTCAAACACTATTACAGCAAAATCTAGAAATACATGCTCATTATGGTAAAAATTACACTTTTTAAAGTTAGCAAACAATATTTCCCAAATTTTCAAATTGCCACTAAGTAAAGCTCTCAACAATGCAGATAAAGTTCGATGCAATAAGGACATCTTTAAATAATTATCTTTAAAATTTGTGGTCAGCAATGATTTCTTATTCATAATTACTTTATTAACATCACCAAAGCTAAGATAAAAATTTATATTTTTCCTTTCTTGTCTTTCTTTTCCTTTCTCACTCACGGCCATCTCACCTTCCTCACTCTCGGCTTTTGCACCAAATTTCTCACTCTTGGTTTTATTAAATTTTTTTCCCCACAACCTGAGTATTAGAAGACTTACCTTGGACAGCAAGCTCACCTTTTCCCTCTTGATTGGATGGTAGTCCACTTGGAATTTCATTTAGGAAGACATCTCCAAATTCCTTCAAAAGAGAAATCATTGAACTTGGCAATTCAAGTTCTTCAAAGTTAGTTTGATCATTAAAATAATTTTCTTTATAAATCATGATCAACAAAGGTTTCTTACACTCAATAACCTTATTAATATCCCCTAAACTCAAATAAAAGTTGCTACTTAACCTTTCTTTTCTTTCTTTTTTATTTTCCCCCTTGGATTGGTGCAAACCTTCGGATTTCCCTTCCTTCTCCAAGCTCTTGGGTTTGCCACTTTCTTTCCCCTCTCTTTCGGCTTTCCCTTGATCTTTCCACTCAATATGAGCCTTAGAAACCTTACCTTGATCAGCAACCTCATTCTTACCTTCTTGAAAGGATGGTGAAGCCGTTGGTGCCATACTTGCTTTTTCCTTGAGCTTTTCGGCTTCTCTTTTTGTTGCATTTGTAATTGGTCTTTGTAAACCTCTTTAGGAGATAATGGTTCCAGCTTGACCTTCTTCCCTTCAAACCTGAAAACAATACTATTTTCTCAACCAAAATGAGTAGCATCTTTATCAAATTGCCATGGTCTACCTAATAGTATATGTCCAGCAATCATGGGTACAATATCACATAAAACTACATTCTCATATCTACCTATATTACATTTTACTTTGGCTTGTTTATTCACTTTTATTTCACCACTATCATTAAGCCATTGTAATCTATAAGGTTCTGGATGTTTAATAGTTATTAAGTCTAATTTATCAACTACAATGTTACTAATTACATTTGTACAACTTCCACTATCAATAATCATACTACAAATCTTACCTTGAATTTCACATCGGGTGTGGAAGATGTTCTTTCTTTGAATTTCATCCTCATCTTTGTATGCAGCAAGTACTCTCCTAGAAAGCAAGTTTAATTCAGCATTGGATGCTTGCAAGGCTTCGGGTTCATCCTCCAAGTCCTCCTCCTCTTGCTTGGCTTCATCCTCTCTTTCTTCACTTTCCGATTCTAGCTCACCATTGCCCTTTAACACCATGATTCTTCTATTCTGGCATTGGCTAGCGATGTGTCCTCCTCCTTGGCACTTAAAACACACAACATCATGAGTTCTAGAAGGTTTAGGATCTAATTTTACCTCATTCTTTGGTGCTTGGACAGATTTGGTTCTAGTCTCCTTCCTTGGCCAGTTTGAACTTTCTTCTTTGATTTTCGGCTTTAGCTTGCTTTCATAGATGGGATTGTTCCTCCAGCCACTTGAATTGGACCTTACACTGTTGGAAACACCTCCAAACCATGATCTTACACCCCTCCTCTTGAATTGATGCTCTAATTTAATAGCCACATGCAACATCTCCTCCAATTCCACATATTGTTGCAATTCTAGTTGATTGGCTATTTCACGATTCAAACCACCAAGAAACCTTGCCATGGTTGCTTCCCTATCTTCATTCAAGTTCAATCTCATCATAAGCATCTCCATCTCCTTGTAATAATCCTCCATGGATCCATGTCCTTGAGATAAAGATTGAAGTCTTTGATGCAGCAACCTATGATGGTGTGATGGTACGAATCGCTTCCGCATGGCTCCTTTCATTTGTCGCCATGTAGTAATCAAGTCATCACCAACTCTCCTTCGGGTGTTTTTCTCATTGGTCCACCATTGGAGTGCATAGTGTCCAAACTCCATTGCTGCCAACTTCACCTTCTTACCTTCCGAATAGTTGTGGCAGTCAAAAATCATCTCCATTTTTTCTTCCCACTCCAAATAAGCTTCGGGATCACTTTTACCCATAAAAGGTGGAATGTTAACCTTGATATTTCCCAAATCATCATCTGTATCTTCCCTCCTATATCTTCCATGGCCCGCTCTATCTTGGACAGCAAAAGTTTTGTCCATACCTTCCTCAAAGTCTCCACCAAATGGCTCCTCATCAAATTCTTCTCTCGGTCTCTCGTGACCTTCTCGTCCTCCATGGAATTTTTGCCTATTTCTTGTGTTCGGCATTGCTTGTGAGGCTTCTAGTCTTCCCACTCTTTTATTCACATGCTCAGCTTGAGCACTAACCCGCTGTATTGACTCCAAAACAGCTCTCATGTCCACTTGGTCTCCACTCCCGGTAGCTCAGGCATTCCCATGGAATGCTAGGACTCCTCCTCATTGATCCTCAAGGGTGGCTCTCCTCTCCTCATTCTTGATTCTGTCATGTTGGTATAATAATGCAATAGAAATAAAATAGGACCTTACAATTTCACTCCCTTACGAGTTTCACTCAAGTGACGACTCGACACTCGTGTTTGCACACTTGTTTCGGCTTTTTACCCTCTTTTAAACTCACACACTCTTGTCTTTTTCCACTCAATGAATTATCTCAAAGTTCTAATTAAAACACCCACAAAAAAGCAATTAGATCACTAGTATGTTTTAATTAAACTTATTAACAAACAGCAAGCAAAAGGTAGGCAATACCGAAAGAATCCAACAAATCCTAATTTTTCGGCTTTCTAGACAAGAAAACACATAAAATAATGGGAAAACGTTGGAATTTTTGAAAACTGCACCAGATGGTAGTAGATTATGAGTTCAAGAATAAAATTCCAGGAAAAGAAATTCAAATACGAACAAGAATCAAATTGAACAAAATATAGAATAGTTGTTGGTTGTTGTTCTTTGTAATTCAAGTTTTGTATCAAATCCTTTAACTAATTTTAGTCCAAATAATTTAGGCACCCAAAATCCAAATATCCAGCAGCAAAAATAATTTCCTAGCAACTCAAATATTGAATAAATAATCAAAAAACCCAGCAACTCCAACAAATTTCCAGCAAACAAATCAAACTCCAACAAGCCGAAATTTTTTTTTTTTTTTATTCGGCTTTACCTCTTCTTTTTTTTCTTTTTTTTTTTTTCACTCACAGAACATAAACAACTGCAGTAGCAAGAATAATTACCAAAATTGCAATTCCAATTCCAAAACAAACACCAAACCGGTGACCTCCAAATAAACACAAATGTGCAGTTTTTTTTTTTTTTATATGTTGCCGCAAACTCTTTTTTTTTCTTTTTCTTTTTTTAATATATGAATGCCAATATTTATGACTAAGACAGCAAAGAAAAATCAACAAAAACCAAAATTAACAAGAACAATGATGAAAAAACAACCAACAAAGTAGGAAACAAAAATACGATAAAACTAGGAAACCTAATTCAACTAGGAATGAATTTTTTTTTTTTTTAAAGATGCAGAACGTGTATGGGATGAATGCAGCATTAACCTAATGCTAAAATTGCAGAATTACACAAAAACAAATAAATCAAATAAAGATAGATCAAACCTGAACAAAATTTAGCTCTGATACCAAATGATACGAACCTAGGACGACCTGCTCCTAAACCCGTATTATATTAGCCCGGATCTTAATTAAGTTCAAGTTCTAATGGAATTGACCTCAACCCCTAACCAACCTGTGGTTAGAAACCTTGGTATAATGTAGACGCCACAATAGGGGATGGAAAACCTATTGATAAGTCAAGGTAAAACAACCAATTCTCTAATGGTGTTTTAGGTGTTCTCAAAGAACAAAGAGATAATTAATCTCACAAGTATTTTCTTAATCAAATCAAAGTTGTTTTCTTATTGATAACTAAGCCTTTAAATAGGCTACAAAGCCACGAAATAAAACCCTAGAACATAAAGAAAACCAGCCACCACACATAAAGAAACCTAGTTGGCTGAAACTATACTTCCTTTTACAATGGAAAGAATAAAATAAAAACCTTCCTAAAGTTATTTTTCCAGAAAATAAATAAATAAAAGCCAAAAAGTAATGGTAGTTTCCTAAAACAAAAAGTAAAAACAAATTAGGAAACTAAAAATGCTAGCTTTTTAATCACGTTGACTTTGATCAATCTTTGACCTCTTTAGCTTCAAATGAGCTTCTAGATTCTTTTTAGGATGCCAAATAAGCTGAATATGAAGTCCCACACGTTGCCCATGCTTGGAAAAATAAGAAAAGGCTAATATAGTAAAATACAGTCAAGCCAGCAAGCAATACAGCAAATTCGGCCAACTTGTTGAGGCTTTCCGTACAAGCCCTTTTTGATTGCATTTGAGGCTGCTTTAACTTGATTCCATGACCTCTTAGGCATATGTATTGAACCCATAAAGCATTGGAACCATTTCATGCTTCCCGGACTCCAAAAATGTACCAAAACCGTCACCCGGGTCCGTATCGGCTTCCACCATTTGGATGCTTCGAATAGGCTTTGTATCTTCAAGTATGGACAAGCTCTATTGAGATTGATTACCCTCTGTATAAATACTCCCAGGTTTCCCTTAAATCTCTTAATTTGAGCTCTTGTGATTGGCCTAGTCTTTATCCGTGTCGAGTCAGCACCCCAGCGGGTTATTGGTGGAGCGAGCTCGGGCGGAATCACATCAGGTAAAGTCCTTAACCAGCTCATTTTCTTTCATTCTAATTGTTTCAAACTCTCTTCTTAAGTTTCAAACATGCATTTGTCTTGTTCTAGTGTTTCCTTGAAATTGTTCTTGTAACTTTAACCAAACTTCTCTAGCACTTGTACAAGACATTATTCTAGTGAAGATGGAGTCACTCACCGAAGAATGAAGGGCTGTCAAGGCCTTGAATCCTTTAGCTATCTCGGTCTCATGTGCAAGTCTTTGTGCTTGTGTGGCATTTGCTCTCAACTCCTCAACTTCATAACCTTCTTCCATCACATCCCAAAGTCCAAAGGCTTGTAGGTAGGCTTTCATCTTTATGCTCCAAATGGTGTAATTTTGGCCCTCAAATTTTGGTGGAGTGGGAGGTGAAAAAGTTTGAGAAGCCGCGACACAAAACCAGCTTTTTAAAGAAAATGGCTCTTGGGATGGACTTTTGGTGAGTTTTCTAGCTAGATTTTTGTACCACTTCAAACCAAAAATGAAAGGAATGAAATGGGGGGTTCTTTCACAAGTGAATAGGCTAGAAAGAAAGCTCATAAGGTCCCTTAATGGTTCAAACAAAGCTTCGATACAATGTTGGAGTTTGGTGTGGTTTTAGGTTCACTTGGCCAAGAGTGTTGTACACAACGTGTTAATCTTGTGCACAACCTTTAATCCAATTTTTGGTTTGATGTTTAGGTGATTTTTATGTTTGTTTTTGGTATGGTGATATTTATGATTGTTAGGGTTTTTGTTTTGAAGGAAGAAGAAGAAGATGAAGAGAAAATGTTAGAGTAGGCCACACAAAACTAGATAGCACACTAATTTTAAAAGCTCAGAGAACGCCAGTGATACGAACCTAGGATGACCTGCTCTTAAACCCATATTATATTAGCCCGGATCTTAATTAAGTTTAAGTTCTAATGGAATGGACCTCAATCCCTAACCAACTATGATTAGAAACCTTGGTATAATGTAGACGCCACAATAGGGGATGGAAAACCTATTGATAAGTCAAGCTAAAACAACCAATTCTCTAATGGTGTTTTAGGTGTTCTCAAAGAACAAAGAGATAATTAATCTCACAAGTATTTTCTTTATCAAATCAAAGTTAATTCTTATTGATAACTAAGCCTTTAAATAGGCTTTAAAAAGACAACTTAAAAACCCTAGAACATAAACAAAACCGGCCACCACACATAAAGAAACCTAGTTGGCCGAAACTATACTTCCTTTCCTAATCCAAGTTTGATTAATTAATTTCTTTATATTAAATTAGGAATTAATTAATTTACAATGGAAAGAATAAAATAAAAACCTTCCTAAAGTTATTTTTCCAGAAAATAAATAAATAAAAGCCAAAAAGTAATGGTAGTTTCCTAAAACAAAAAGTAAAAACAAATTAGGAAACTAAAAATGCTAGCCTTTTGATTAAGTTGACATTGATCAATCTTTGACCTCTTTGAGCTCCAAATCAGCTTCTAGATGCCTTGTAGGATGCCAAATAAGCTGAATATGAAGTCCCACACGTTGCCCATGCTTGGAAAAATAAGAAAAGGCTAATATAGTAAAATACAGTAAAGCCAGCAAGCAATACAGCAAATTAAGCCAAATTGTTGATGCTGTCCATACAAGCCCTTTTTGATTGCATTTGAGGCTACTTTAACTTGATTCCATGACCTCTTAGGCATATTTATTGGACCCATAAAGTATTGGAACCATTTCATGCTTCCCGGACTCCAAAAATGTACCCAAACCGTCACCCGGGTCCGTACCAGTCTCTAGCGCTTGTATCGGCAAAACAGGTATTTGTTCGTTGGTCATGATCATTCCTTCTTGATTATGATTTATCCTTTGAATAAGCACAGCAAGTTTATCCTTAAACTTCTTGGTTTGTGCTCTAGTGATTGGTCGCACCTTCATCCGTAACGGATCGGCACCCTAGCGGGTTGTCGGTTGTACGGGTTCGGGCGGATTCGCATCATTCAGCCCCAACAATGGACCTATGTTGCTGTGTTTCCAGAACATAGCCATTTTACAAAACAAAATCAATACCCAAAAAAGAGACAATTCCTAAGCTAAATACAATAAAACTTAGGCATCCAAAAAGACATTAAAAGGAACAAAAAACATACACATAAATATTGCATTAGCTCATTCAACAAAATATTTCTTTTAAAGAAAGAAAAAGGGTGCAAACCTTGGTGGATTTTGGTTTGAACAAGGTGGCAAGATTACCACCTTTTCAACAAAGACATGTATATGTGATATTCGATATTAACTAGGTATATGTAAATTAAAGATATATTTAATTTGCCCTACTATTGTGTTATGAATTTCGATAGGGATTCCAATATTTAGATAGGAATTCCAATATAAGTCCCTCCATTTTGACTGTAATTTTTTGTTGAATATTGAATGAATTTAAATTACAAAAAAGAACAAAGAATTCAAAGAATGGTTTGGAAAAAAAATAAAAAAGAAAGAACTGGCCGAACAAAAGTTGTACGAATTAACAAAAATTACATGGACAGGAAAATATCAAAGCAGTTCTATTGCTTCAAGAATATTATTATTTCAATTCGGGGTTTTTAGTGACTTTGAATGGATAAATCTTAGCAATAGAATAAGTAAGCCATAATTCATTGGTTGATTGTATCATTAACTATTTCTTTATTTTATTTATTTTTTGCGAGGAATTTATCATGAATCCACTTATTTCTACCGCTTCTATTATTGCTGCTGGATTGGCTGTTGGGCTTTCTTCTATTGGAACAAGGGTTATGCAAGGTACTACCGCTGGCCAAGCTGTGGAGGGGATTGCCAGACAACCAGAAGCAACGCAAAAAATACGAGGTACTTTATTGCTTAGTCTGGCTTTTATTGAAGCTTTAACAATTTATGGACTGGTTGTGGCATTAGCACTTTTATTTATGAATCCCTTTGTTTGGACTTTTACCTTATTCCTATTTAATTTAGAAAGATAAAAAAAATAAAAAAATATAGATAATTAGTCTATCTATAAGAATAAGAAAGAGGAGATCATATGAAAAATGTAACCAATTCTTTCCTTTCCTTGGGTTATTGGCAATTCACTGGGAGTTTCGGGTTTAATACCAATATTTTAGCAACAAATCCAATAAATCTAAGTGTAGTCTTTGGTGTATTGATTTTTTTTTGGAAAGGGAGTATGTACAAGTTGTTTATTTAAAGAATAGGCTAGATCCAACCAACTGCACTTTTTTTCATTATAACTTGAAAAGGTGCACGATTCTGCGAGTTTCTTCTGAATAAATTAAGAAAACATATTTAAGAACCATAGCATTTTGTCATTCATTGGTAAATCTACTTTGATTCTCTATCAACCAATAATGTGGGATTGTTAACAAGGTTAAAGCTAAATCGTTTTGAAGTCCAGATGCAACGTGATACTCTTTCTACTACTATGTTAATACATAATATGTTAATCCATAAATGATTTCAAAAAGTTGGAATTTTTTTTTTCGATATAAAACACTCATGTCAATAAAAAAATGATTTGAACCCGTTATTTGTATGTGATTTTTAAAAATTAGAAAAATGGATATTTCACCACCTTTTTTTTTTTTATCTTTTTTATCCAATGTTAAATCGATGTCCTGTGTATAAAGTAAAAAGAATTCTTTGGATTTGAAAAAAAAAAAAAAAAACTACTTTGCTGACAATTATTTGTTCGCTCAGAAAAGTCCTCCAAATATTATGTTCTTGGCTTAGTGATCAGTTTCTATACTTTCACAAATATGAATCGAAAAAAGAGGATAGGCTCATTACATTAAAAAAAGCTAGGGAGCTTCCCCCATACATAAGTAATTGGGCATGAGAGCCAAATGAATCGAAAGATTCATGTTTGGTTTGGGAAGGGATCGTGGAAGTTTTGAAATGAATGGAAAGATAACCTACTTTCATCAAGTGATTTATTATATAATCAAATATAGCAGTTCTTGAAGACTATTCAAAATTTAGAAGAACTACGCGCCCGCCGGGGGGGGGGGGGGGTACGGAGGCAAAAAGCCTGGTCTCGCTTGAAAAAAGTAGAAATGGAAGTGGAGCAGTTTCGAGCGAATTGATACTCTGAAATAGAATGAGAAAAATTGAATTTGATTAATTCAACTTAGAAAACCTTGGAACAATTAGAAAATTACAAAAATGAAACCATTCATTTTGAACAACAAAAGGCTATTAATCAAGTTTGGAAACGGGTTTTCCAACAAGCCTTACAAGGAGCTTTAGGAACTCTGAATAGTTGTTTGAACACCGAGTTACATTTATGTACCATCAATACTAATATTGGCATGATTGGAACAATGAAAGAAATAAAGGGTTAGTCTTTCTACTGCAGACATTACTTTTCTTTCAAACAAAAATAAAGAATTAAGAAATATTCATGGTAACTATTTGAGTAGATGAAATTAGTAACATTATTTATGAACGTATTGAGCAATATAATAGAGAAGTAAAGATTTTAAATACCGATACTGTACTCCAAGTAGGTGACGACATTGCTCATATTTATGGTCTTGATAAAGTAATGGCGAGGGAATTAGTAGAATTTGAAGAAGGTACGATAGGCATTGCTCTAAATTTGGAATCAAATAATGTCAGTGTTGTATTAATGGGTGACGGTTTGATGATACAAGAGGGAAGTTCTTTAAAAGCAACAGGAAAAATTGCTCAGATCCTAGTAAGTGAGGCTTTTTTGGGCTATGTTATAAATGCTCTGGCTAAACCTATTGATGGTCGAGGTGAAATTTCAGGTTTTGAATCCCGATAAATTGAATCTCCCGCCCCGGGTATTATTTCAAGATGTTCGATATATGAGCCTCTTCAAATAGGACTTATTGCTATTGATTCGATGATTCCTATAGGACATGGTCAGTGGGAATTAATTATTGGGGACAAGAAGACCGATAAAACAGCAATAGTCACAGATACAATTCTCAATCAACAAGGGCAAAATGTAACATGTGTTTATGTAGCTATTGGTCAAAAAGCATCTTCTGTGGCTCAGGTGGTGACTGCTTTACAAGAAAGGCCAATTCTCCGGCTAATTACAATACCTCTCTCCTTATACAGGAGCTGCTCTGGCTAAATATTTTATGTACCGCGAACAACACACTTCAATTATTTATGACGATCTCTCAAAACAAGCACAGGCTTATCACCAAATGTCTCTTTTATATGCAAACCACCGAGCTGAGAAGCTTATCTGGGAGATGTTTTTTATTTGCATTCATGCCTTTTGGAAAGAGCTGCTAAATCAAGTTCTCATTTAGGTGAAGGAAGAATGACTGCTTTACCAATAGTTGAGACTCAATTGGGAGATGTTTTGGCTTATATTCCTACTAATGTAATTTCCATTACAGATGGACAAATATTCTATCCATCGATCTATTCAATGCCGGAATCAGACCTTCTATTAATGTAGGTATTTTTATATCCAGAGTAAGGTCCGCAACTCAAATTAAAGCCATGAAACAAGTAGCTGGCAAACCAAAATTGGAATTGGTGCAAATCGCAGAATTAGAAGCCTTTGCACAATTCGCTTCTGATCTCGACAAAGCTACTCATAATCAATTGGCAAGAGGTCAACGATTACGTGAGTTGCTCAAATAATCTCAATCAACCCCTCTCGCGGTGCAAGAATAGATAATGACTATTTATACTAGAGCCAATGGTTATCTTGATTCCTTAGAAATTGGGCAGGTAAGGAAATTTCTCGTTAAGTTACGTACTTACTTAAAAACGAATAAAACTCAGTTCCAAGAAATCATAGCTTCTACCAAGACATTTACCGATGAATATTTTAAATTATTTTAAAATAAAATATAAAAAAATTATAAAATATAAAAGTTTTTGTTTTTTGAAATAATTATTTTCTATAATAATATAGAAATAATAATATATTACATTTCTATATTAAATATAATATTAATATTAAATATATAATAATTATATACACATATTAACATCTATTAAATATATGGAAAATATATGGAAATAATATATAAACTAGATTATACTTATATTACAAGTGCTAAGTGTATAAGAGCGCCTCTTATTCAAATTATTCAAAAGATCTTTCTTGACATTAGATCTAAAAATATATGGAAATAAATTGCGTCCAATAGGATTTGAACCTATACCAAAGGTTTAGAAGACATATGTCCTATCCATTAGACAATGGACGTTTTACATTCAAATTTTTTTAATATTTATTTTCTTTTCACATTTATTATTCAGACGAAACGAATATGTGAAAGAATTCCGAGAATTGCGTATTCAACTATGCACTACATTAATTATATTCATTTTGTTTATATTTCTATAAAGCATATTTATTAGAAAATTGATATTTTAATGCATATCAAAATATATAAATATATATTAGATATAAATATCTATTACATATATAGATTTATAGGTTTTGACTATAAAAAAGAAATATTGAAAAATATTGAGTAGAGATCAGAGAAAGTAAGCATAAGTAGGTAGCGGGAATCGCACCCGCATCGTTAGCCTGGAAGGCTAGGGGTTATAGTCGACATTAATTCATCATTGTTAACGTCTCTAATTCAAAATCGAATGTGAAACTTTGGTTTCATTCGGCTCCTTTATGGAAGATAAATATATTTCTAGATACCAATGAAATTAAAAAAATTCGGCCCATAACATCTATGTTAGTTTTTTTGGTCTGAATGCATTCAAAATGGTCCACTTTCTAGACGATCCTTATTACTATCTTTCTAATTAATTTTTTCTCTACTTCTATTTGAAAGAATCCTTAGGAAAAGGATTTTGTTTCTGTTGAGCTAAAACAATTTGTTGATGTCTCTAGTAAACCAAAGTTATTGTTTAATTAGCTATTTTGTTTCAATTTTCCCTATACAAAAAAGAAAAATTGAAGATTTAGTTACAATTAGAAATACACTTTCTATCTTTATCCATGGATCCTTTACTCATACTCATTCAATTGGAAATATTGATTGATCCAATTAAAAGAAAAATTATGTTTCGCAATTTCACAATCCAATTTTTTAATTTCTAATTGACTCTTGGATACAAGTCACGAGAATGTATATTCTTCCTCGAATATTTCATTGAAAGGTAAAGGATTTAATCCTTTTAAGAAATAAACGTTTTTGCTCGGAATGGAATATTAATCAAACTGAGAGACCCCTTAACTATTTAGGGGTTAATAGAATGAATCGCACTTACCACTAAACTATACTCGCTCCAATCCGATTATTGTATATAAATGGACTTTTTGTCGAACAAGAAACTTAGGCGTAATCAAAAGACAGGATCAGAAACAAAATGCATTGTGCATGAATCCATAGTTCCGTTTTTTATTATATACATATTTTTATTTATTTTTTATTTCAATAAAATACCAGTAAAAAAAAAGAAAAAAGAAAATAAAGAAGATAAGAAATCTGGCTTTGATTCTATATCAAAATAGGTCTTTTTATGACTTTTGTTGTTTCAATAATAAGCCTTTTTGTTTTGCTTTCAAATTAATTGTTTTCAAATTAAATAAATCATTTTATCTTATTGCGATTGAACAGAACAAAAGAGGCTCGGCTCAACTAGGTACTGACGTGTGGCCATTTTGCCACTTGATGGTGCATGTCACCGGCTAGCATGCACACCTTGGTATCAAATCCTTTCCTTTTATGAGTTTATATTTTTTGTATGTTTTTAATTGATTCAAGGTATATTTTGATAATGTTTTATGCCTAAGTTATGTATGCAAAAGTATAGGAAACATTATGCACAAAAGAGTAGGAATGTTATGCTTGAAATGCCTATGGTGCTGGATTCATAATTTCCAGCAACATAGTTCTACTATTTATCTTATATCTCAGGTTTCAAATGGATTTTTGGGCTGAAATTTTGAGGGATGTCTACAGACATATAGAGAAGACTATGGTTCAAATTTCAGGTCCAAAGGACATGGGAAAGTCCATTTTCTATTCCAAACAGATTGCTGTATCTGATGGGCCCAGTATGCAGAGTATGGGTCAGCTTTGGAGCTGTTCGGCCCATGATCCGGTTCCAGAACTTTCCTAGCTCTTGGAACAATATTTATTGATGACCAAGGATGCTTCAAACCAAGTTTCATAAGCAGATACAAAGGGGAACTAAGTAGGTGAAGCTAGTTTGGTTGTTTACCCAAACTAGTTAAACAATAGGAACTTAGTTCAAACCATGTGCCACTTTTTACTATATTTGGAATAGACATGTTGCAGCTGGTTTTTGACTCTTTTGTGTATGAAAAGTTAGGTTTTGACCATTTTACTTTTTAAATTTCAAATACTTTACTCATTTTGTAAGCTCACATGCTTGGCATGTGTGAACTAGTTGTAATTTCAAGCTTATATTGTAAAATGAATGAAATGGCTACACATCTAAGCCTTATTTTCAAAAGCCAACGTGTTCCTCTTCTTCTCATCTCTTCTTCAACACCTTAGAACACTCCAGGAACCCTAAAAACCAGAAAACACCATAACCAAAACCTAAAAACACAACTCACACACAATCATTCCCAAGAGCATCACCAAAAGCTTGCTTGTTGCTAACACTTCAAGCTAGCTTGCTCTTGGTCATAACCTTCTCACCCCAACAAAGTGGTATCAGAGCAAGGCATATTTTTGTGAGATTTGTGAGGTTTTTGGGCTGGTTCGTTCCTTGAGAGTGAAGAGATACTTGAAAGCACAAATATATTTTCATATTCCTTCATACTAGAAAGCAACATTCAGATGGCTTCTTCAAGTTTTTCAACTCCTTCTCCTCCTATCTTCAATGGGGAGAACTACAACATTTGGAGTATCAAGATGCAAGCCTACTTGAAAGCTTATGGTCTTTGGGAGGTCACCATAAATCCCCAAGAACTCGAGCCTTTGAGACAAGGGGCAACGGTCAACCAAATCAAGCACCATGAGGAGGAATTGGCTAAAGGTTACAAGGCTCTCACCGCCATTCATTCTTGTATTAGTGATACCATTTTCACAAGGATAATGGCATGTGAGAGTGCCAAAGAAGCTTGGGACAAACTTCAAGATGAGTTCCAAGGGAGTGCAAGGACAAGGCAAATGCAAATCCTTAACCTAAGGAGGGAGTTTGAGACCATCAAGATGAAAGACAAAGAAACGGTTAAGGAGTTCACCACAAGGCTTCTTAATGTGGTGAATCAAATTAGGGTGCTAGGTGAAAGATTAAGTGACCAAAGGATTGTAGAGAAGGTGTTGGTCTCCTTGCCCGAGAGGTTTGAAGCTAAGATATCTTCATTGGAGGAGTCAAGGAACCTAAATGAAATTTTCTTGACCGAGTTGGTGAATGCCTTGCAAGCTACGGAGCAAAGGAGGAGGATTAGACATGAAGAATCAATGGAGGCTGCATTTGTGTCTAAACAACATCAAAAGACACAAAATCAAAAGAAGAACAAGCTTAAGGTCATAAAGGAGAAAGGTGAAACTAGCAAACCCGAGAGGAAGTCCTATGAACCTTGTCACCATTGCAAGAAGAAAGGTCATCATCCAAGAAGGTGTTGGTGGAGGCCGGATGCATTTTGCCATAAATGCCAATAAAAGGGTCATGTGGAGAGAGTATGCAAGGCAACCAAGAAAGATAAGCAACAAGCAAATGTTGCTAAAGATAATGCAAGTGATAGTGAATCCGAAGAGTTGTTTGTTGCTACTTGTTTTAGTAGCATCAAGAATGATGAAGGATGGATCATTGATAGTGGAGCAACACACCATATGTCTCACAAGCATGAGTGGTTCACAAACTTGGATAGGAGCAGCCACAACAAAGTCAAAATTGGAAATGGAGCCTTGATGGAAGTGAAAGGCAAAGGAGATGTGGTGATACACACCACCAAAGGTATCAAAACTATCCATGATGTTCTCTATGTACCTTCTTTATGTGAGAACTTACTTAGTGTAGGTCAAATGCTTGAGAACAAATATGCATTACACTTCTCAAACATGACATGCACTATAGTTGATCCACATGGAAATGAATTAATGTGTGTTGGAATGAAGAACAAGAATTTTAGGTTGAATATGGATGAAAATGGTGCATCGGTTGCATTGAACACCAAAGTTGAGAACACCTCTCAACTTTGGCATAAAAGACTAGGCCATGCTAGCTTTAAGTCATTGGTAGGCACATATGAACTTGTTAGAGACATGCCATTGGTGGAGAAGCAAGAACATGTGTGTGAAGTGTGTCAAAAAGGAAAGCATACTAGGCTAGCATTTCAATCTTGTTCTTGGAGATCAAAGGAGAAGCTAGGACTTATACATTTGGATATTTGTGGTCCTATGAGTGTTCCATCCTTAAATGGCAGCAAGTATTTCATAACTTTCATTGATGATTACTCAAGAATGTGTTGGGTGTATTTCCTTGAAAGAAAATCACAAGCTTTGGAGAAGTTTGTAGAATTTATGAAGTTAGTGCAAAATCAATCCGGTTGCACTATAAAGGTGTTAAGGACCGACAATGGTGGGGAATACACAAGTGAGGCTTTCAAACAACTTTGTAAGGATCATGGTATAGTTCATCAATTCACTACACCATACACACCACAACAAAATGGTGTATGTGAAAGGAAGAACCATACCATCATGGAGATGGCTAGATGTTTGTTGTTTGAAAGTGGCTTTCCAAAGAAGTTTTGGGCCGAAGGAGTTAATACATCCATCTACATCCAAAATAGGCTTTACTCCAAGTCTTTGAGGAGTAAAACCCCATTTGAGCTTTGGTTTGGATATAAGCCTTCTCTTGATCATCTAAGGGTATTTGGAAGCATTTGTTACATCCTAGTACCACAAGAGAAGAGAGGAAAGCTTGATGAAAGGTCACAAGTTGGTGTTTTGGTTGGCTATAGTGATGTGACCGAGGGATATAGAGTGTATAACTTGGAAACCAAGAAACTTGTGATAAGTAGAGATGTGAAAGTTGATGAGGAAGCTAAATGGGTTTGTAGTAAGGAGGAGTTGGCTAGTATGGATGAAGACAATCGACTTGAAGCTCATGATAATGATGAGGAACAAGGAAATGATGAAGGTGCTGCCCATGATAATGAATATGATGAGAATGAGCTAGAAATCTCCATAGGGGCTGACTTGGAGATTGGTGATGGTGTGAGAGGCACAAGACCTCTTAATGAGATTTATGAAAGGTGTAATGTGGCATTGAGTGATCCAATCAATGTCCATGAGGCTATGGCAAGAAAAGAATGGAGACAAGCCATGCAAGATGAAATTGATATGATAAACAAGAATGACACTTGGAGCTTGGTAACAAAACCGAAGGGAAAGAATGCTATTGGGGTGAAGTGGATCTTTAGGACCAAGTACAATCCGAATGGGTCCATAAATAAGCACAAGGCAAGGCTTGTTGTCAAAGGATATGCACAACAAGCCGGTGTGGATTATGGAGAAACTTTTGCACCGGTTGCAAGGATGGAAACCATAAGACTTCTTCTTGCAATTTCGGCACAAAAGTCTTGGAAAGTATATCACCTTGATGTGAAGTCAGCCTTCTTGAATGGAATATTGAAGGAGGAGGTCTATGTTGTGCAACCCGAAGGTTTTGTGAATAAAGGAAGTGAAGAGAAGGTATACAAGCTACACAAGGCCTTGTATGGCCTTAAACAAGCTCCTAGGGCATGGTATGCCAAGATAGATGGTTTTTTGACAAAGCATGGATTTAGGAGGAGTCCTAATGAGCCTACATTGTATATTAGGACTCATGGTTGCATGGTGTTGGTTTCTCTTTATGTTGATGACCTCCTAGTGACCGGTGGTAATGAGAAAGAAGTGAGCAACTTCAAAGGTGAGCTAGAATTGAACTTTGAGATGTCTAGCCTTGGTGAGATGAAATACTTTCTTGGAATTGAAGTTGTCCAATCATTCAAGGGCATCTTCATATCTCAAGAAAGCTATGTGAAGGAGTTGCTCAAGAAGTTTGACATGGAGGATTGTAATAGCGTTGCCACACCTATGAATGAAGGCACCAAGTTGGTGAAGGATGATGATTCTCCAAAGGTAAATCCTTCCATCTATAGAAGTTTAATTGGTAGCCTTTTATATGTATGCTCTACTAGACCGGATATCATGTTTAGTGTGGCAGTTTTTTCAAGATTTATGCATAGTCCATCACAAAATCATCTTAGTTGTGCAAAAAGAATCCTAAGGTATTTGAAAGGTACTAGTGATTTTGGTATATGGTACGAGGATGGCATGAATGAAGCTTTGCTTTGTTATAGTGATAGTGATTGGGCTGGTTCTTTGGATGATAGCAAGAGCACATCGGGCTACATTTACACTCTTGGAAATGGTCCTTTCTCATGGAATTCCAAGAAGCAACAAACCGTTGCACAAAGCACCGCGGAAGCCGAGTATATTGCTTGCTCAAGTTGTGCTAATCAAGGTGTTTGGCTTAGGAAATTATTGGAGGACTTGAGCTTGAAGCAAGAGGAAGCCACGGTAATATTGTGTGTCAATACTTCAGCAATAGCAATTGCACAAAATCCAGTCCAACATGGGAGGACCAAGCACATACCGGTCAAGTATCATTCCTTAAGGGAATTTGAAGCAAGTGGTGAAGTGAAGTTGGAGTATGTGACTTCCGAGGAGAACTTGGCGGATATCTTCACCAAGCCATTGGGAAAGAAGAGATTTGAGATATTGAGAGGACTTCTCAACGTCTCATACAAAATTGCCAAGGAGGAGTGTTGAAGTGTGGCAATTTTGCCACTTGATGGTGCATGTCACCGGCTGGCATGCACACCTTGGTATCAAACCCTTTCCTTTTATGAGTTTATATTTTTTGTATGTTTTTAATTGATTCAAGTTATATTTTGATAATGTTTTATGCCTAAGTTATGTATGCAAAAGTATAGGAAAAATTATGCACAAAAGAGTAGGAATGTTATGCTTGAAATGCCTATGGTGGTGGATTCATAATTTCCAGCAACATAGTTTTACTATTTATCTTATATCGCAGGTTGAAAATGGAGTTTTGGGCTGAAATTTTTAGGGATGTCTACAGACATATATAGAAGACTATGGTTCAAATTTCAGGTCCAAAGGACATGGGAAAGTCCATTTGCTATTCCAAACAGGTTGCTGTATCTGATGGGCCCAGTATGCAGAGTATGGGTCAGCTTTGGAGCTGTTTGGCCCATGATCCGGTTCCAGAACTTTCCTAGCTCTTGGAACAATATTTATTGATGACCAAGGATGCTTCAAACCAAGTTTCATAAGCAGATACAAAGGGGAACTAAGTAGGTGAAGCTAGTTTGGTTGTTTACCCAAACTAGTTAAACAATAGGAACTTAGTTCAAACCATGTGCCACTTTTTACTATATTTGGAATAGACATGTTGCAGCTGGTTTTTGACTCTTTTGTGTATGAAAAGTTAGGTGTTGACCATTTTACTTTTTAAATTTCAAATACTTTACTCATTTTGTAAGCTCACATGCTTGGCATGTGTGAACTAGTTGTAATTTCAAGCTTATATTGTAAAATGAATGAAATGGCTACACATCTAAGCCTTATTTTCAAAAGCCAACGTGTTCCTCTTCTTCTTATCTCTTCTTCAACACCTTAGAACACTCTAGGAACCCTAAAAACCAGAAAACACCATAACCAAAACCTAAAAACACAACTCACACACAACCATTCCCAAGAGCATCACCAAAAGCTTGCTTGTTGCTAACACTTCAAGCTAGCTTGCTCTTGGTCATAACCTTCTCACCCCAACAAATAGAATGAATCGCACTTACCACTAAACTATACTCGCTCCAATCCGATTATTGTATATAAATGGACTTTTTGTCGAACAAGAAACTTAGGCGTAATCAAAAGACAGGATCAGAAACAAAATGCATTGTGCATGAATCCATAGTTCCGTTTTTTATTATATACATATTTTTATTTATTTTTTATTTCAATAAAATACCAGTAAAAAAAAAAGAAAAAAGAAAATAAAGAAGATAAGAAATCTGGCTTTGATTCTATATCAAAATAGGTCTTTTTATGACTTTTGTTGTTTCAATAATAAGCCTTTTTGTTTTGCTTTCAAATTAATTGTTTTCAAATTAAATAAATCATTTTATCTTATTGCGATTGAACAGAACAAAAGAGGCTCGGCTCGACTAGGTACTGACCAGGCCAAGCCGTGGAAAGAAAGGGCGCTTTCGGACGAACTCAAAGAGGGTTTTTTTTATTTATTAGTAATAATAAATATTTTTTCTCATTATTTCTATTTTTTCTTTTTTCTATTTCTTTTTTCTATTTATATATTATATTAAATATATAATATATCTATTAAACATATTGGATTTATTATATTTATTTCATTTATATTGGATTTATACACTGGACTATTGTAGATTGTGTAGATTGGATTGTTGATATCTCTTTCAAGTCTTTTCTTTATACACATATATTATGTCTTTATACATATATGTTATATGATTATAGAATTATATATAACATATATGCATACGTTTTATATACATTTTATATAATCTAATTATATAAATAAATACTTTTATTTTATCTAAATGGTCTAAATGGAATTTGATTCTATATCATTATTATTCCGTATCTATTATATAAGCTATTGTATATATATATTATATATAATAAAATAATAAAAAATAAAATAATGAAAAATATAAAAAACGCTAAAGAAAAGAAAAAAAAAAAAAGAAGGGCTTTTTTGAAGCCTTATTTTTGTGATGTAACATAGTAATTACCTTATTTCAATTGGGGAAGAGATGGCTGAGTGGACGAAAGCATCGGATTGCTAATCCGTTGTATGAGTTTTTCGTACCATGGGTTCGAATCCTTCTCTTTTCGTTTTCATCGATATCTTGTTCTTTTCTTTCAAATTTCTCACGAGTTCAAGGTCGAATAGATAAAATCCTACTAAGCTAAGAACATTTTAAAATCAAGGAAGAAAAACCTTATTTCCTTTTTTTCTTTTTTTTTTTTGTTTTCTTAATGTCCAGGATTATGCCTTAAGTCATTAGATAGGAATCCGAAGATAAAGAGCGAAACAAAGAATATTACTACCGTGTAAAGAAATAGTTTGAGAGTAAGCATTACACAATCTCCAAAATTCCTTTTTAGGAAAAAAGAGCATAGATTTGTTATTTTATTTTAGACCGCATACCCTACTCTTTTTATCTTGTATTTTGACACCAAGAAATAAAGTTTTTTTTAAATATAGAAAATGAAATTTTCAAAAAATGCATTTGTAATATTTATAATATAAGTGGACAAGTGGAGTTTTTCACTACCAAAAATTTTCTTTCATACCCACAATTTGACCTTGTGAGTACTCCAATAAGGCCTTTCAATGGAAAAGAGGTCATAATAAGGAAAAAGGTTGATCCAAATTTCTCATGGCTGTACAAAAAATTTAATATTCGAATCAAGAGTTCATACTCTAAAACCTATCTAATCTTACCAAGCTTTATGTTAGAATTTTTTTTTTGTTCTTTCGAATCAATCATGAATTTGGCTAGGACATTATAAAAGATCTCATCGAAAACTTACAACAGTCTGCCAAACAAAAGCTAAGAGAAAAAATGGCACAAGTATTACTAGCATAACATCTATGATTGGATTCAAAAAGGCATAGGCCTCTGATAATTTGGCGATGAAAAAACCGTTTGAATAAAAGGCAGAATTAAGACAGATCCAGATCAAACTAAATATATTAAGAATAACAAATATTTTGTTATTTTTGTTATTGAAGATAATTGTATTATTTTGATTGAGTTATTGATAGAAGGGGAAATGAATAAAACTAAATAAGATAGACCCTAAAAACCTTCTTTGATTTGAACTCCCCCAATAAAAAACCCTTCAATTCTTAAATCAAAAGAGAATAGAATAAATCATACTTTCATACAATATCTTAGTTGAATTATATGTAATGATCAATAAATTCAATTTAATTCTGTATCGACACATATTAAAATTCTAGCAACAGTCTTTATATTTTATAGATATTTATACTTGAGTTGATGAAAAATCAATACCAATATTAGTGTTTATTAGGGTAAAATAGAAATGGGGTGTGGCTAAGTGGTAAGGCAATAGGTTTTGGTCCTGCTATTCGGAGGTTCGAATCCTTCCATCCCAGTGCATGCCCAACCCATTATAGCATTATAATATATATAATGCTATATATCAGAAAAAAGATTGCCTTTTAAAATAAAACACCTTTCTGTTTAAGAGTATAATATTGGATTGGAAAAATTTTATTAGTATTCTTAATAATTCTTATTTGAATCATATCTTTTTCACAAATTGAATTGTCTTCAAATAACACGCAGATATAATTGGAACCATTTGTGATCCCTAAATGTTAAATATTTAACATAAAATATATATAATTCCTTTCAATAACAATTTTTTAGTCTATATGTATAGGGGTCCCATATTATTGTTATTTTGATTCCAATTTTAGAAATTAGTATGAAAAAACAACAACCCTACCTTACACCAATCTTTATCCACTAGTTCACTTAAAAATAAATTGGATTTTTTAGCTATCTAGTTTTTTAATCATTGATGGTTTAATACAAATATGGATTTCTCTTGGGATGCTAAAATGCGGTCCTTACTTTAAAATGTTATTCAAATAATGATCTTGAGTTTGAAAATTTTTCAATTACTTAAATCTTTTTGATGATTTCTTATGAGTTTGTAGTACTCGAAGAAATGTAAAATTTGTAAATTTATCTTATCACTCTCAAGTTACTTGAAGGTGCAGATTCAAAAAGAAATTTTTATTTTATTTGTGGTATTCATATTTGATTTATATTTTATTATATTAAATAAATAAAAAATTAAATAAAATATATGTTAAAATAAATATATGTATTGAGGATTAAATTGAATTTGTTCTGAGACTTCGTTAGAACCTATGATACGAACCTTGGACGACCTGCTCCTAAATCCGTATTATATTAGCCAGGATCTTAATTTAGTTCAAGTTCTAATGGAACTGACCTCAACCCCTAACCAACCTGTGGTTACAAACCTTGGTATAATGTAGACGGCACAATAGGGGATGGAAAACCTATTGATAAGTCAAGCTAAAACAACCAATTCTCTAATGGTGTTTTAGGTGTTCTCAAAGAATAAAGAGATAATTAATCTCACAAGTATTTTCTTAATCAAATCAAAGTTGTATTCTTATTGAAAAATAAGCCTTTAAATAGGCTACAAAGCCACGAAATAAAACCCTAGAACATAAAGAAAACCGGCCACCACACGTAAAGAAACCTATTTGACCGAAACTATACTTCCTTTCCTAATCTAAGTTTGATTAATTAATTCCTTTATATTAAATTAGGAATTAATTAATTTACAATGGAAAGAATAAAATAAAAACCTTCCTAAAGTTATTTGTCCAGAAAATAAATAAATAAAAGCCAAAAAGTAATGGTAGTTTCCTAAAACAAAAAGTAAAAACAAATTAGGAAACTAAAAATGCTAGCCTTTTGATCAAGTTGACTTTGATCAATCTTTGACCTCTTTGAGCTTCAAATCAGATTCTAGATGCTTTTTAGGATGCCAAATAAGCTAAATATGAAGTCCCACACGTTGCCCATGCTTGGAAAAATAAGAAAAGGCTAATACAGTAAAATACAGTAAAGCTAGCAAGCAATACAGCAAATTCGGCCAAATTGTTGATACTGTCCGTAAAAGCCCTTTTTGATTGCGTTTGAGGCTGCTTTAACTTGATGCCATGACCTCTTAGGCATATGTATTGAACCCATAAATCATTGGAACCATTTCATGCTTCCCGGACTTCAAAAATGTACCAAAACTGCCACCCGGGCCCGTTTTGGCTTCTATTACTTGTATGAGTAAAACAGGCCTTGGTTCTTTAGATATGGCCAACCCCTCTTGAATATGACTTATTCCTTGTATAAATACAGCAAGATTGTCCTTGAACGTCTTGGCTAGGGCTCTAGTGATCGGTCCCACCTTCATCCGTAATGAATCGGCACCTCAGCGGGTTGTTGGTTGTACGGGTTCGGGCGGATTCGCATCATTCCCCTCCTCTTGAAAAGGATTTGTCCTCAAATCGAAGTCATCACCCGTAGCAAAAGGAGTTAAATCAGCAATATTAAATGTAGCACTAACACTATACTCACCTATTAAATTAAGTTTGTAGGTATTCTCGTGAATCCGCTCTAAAACTTGAAAAAGTCCATCCATAGGCGGCATGAGCTTTGACTTTCTTTGTTTAGGAAACCGTTCCTTTCGTAAGTGCAACCAAATCAATTGTCCTGGGTCAAAGACTATTACAACAAAACCTAGAAATACATGCTCATTATGGTAAAAATGACACTTTTTAAAGTTAGCAAACAATATTTCCCAAATTTTCAAATTGCCACTAAGTAAAGCTCTCAACAATGCAGATAAAGTTCTATGCAATAAAGACATATTTAAATAAGTATCTTTAAAATTCATGGTCAGCAATGATTTCTTATTCATAATTACTTTATTAACATCACCAAAGCTAAGATAAAAATTTATATTTTTCCTTTCTTGTCTTCCTTTTCCTTTCTCACTCAATGCCATCTCACCTTCCTCACTCTCGACTTTTGCACCAAATTTTTCACTCTTGGTTTTATTAAAATTTTTTCCACACAACCTGAATATTAGAAGACTTACCTTGGATAGCAAGCTCACCTTTTCCCTCTTGATTGGATGGTAGTCCACTTGGAATTTCATTTGGGAAGACATCTCCAAGTTCCTTCAAAAGAGAAATCATTGAACTTGGCAATTCAAGTTCTTCAAAGTTAGTTTGATCATTAAAATAATTTTCTTTATAAATCATGAGCAACAAAGGTTTCTTACACTCAATAACCTTATTAATATCCCCTAAACTCAAATAAAAGTTGCTACTTGACCTTTCTTTTCTTTCTTTTTCTTTTTCCCCCTTGGATTGGCTCAAACCTTCGGATTTCCCTTCCTTCTCCAAGCTCTCGGGTTTGCCACTCTCTTTCCCCTCTCTTTTGATTTTTCCTTGATCTTTCCACTCAATATGAGTCTTAGAAACGTTACCTTGATCACCAACCTCATTCTTACCTTCTTGAAAGGATGGTGAAGCCGTTGGTGCCATATTTCCTTTTTCCTTAAGCTTTTTGGCTTCTCTCCTTTGTTGCATTTGTAATTGGTCTTTGTAAACCTCTTTAGGAGATAATGGTTCCAACTTGACCATCTTCCCTTTAAATCTAAAAACAATACTATTTTCTCGACCAAAATGAGTAGCATCTTTATCAAATTGCCATGGCCTACCTAATAGTATATGTCTGGCAATCATGGGTACAATATCACATAAGACTACATCCTCATATCTACCTATACTAAATTTCACTTTGGCTTGTTTGTTTACTTTCATCTCAGCACTATCATTAAGCCATTGTAATCTATATGGTTCAGGATGTTTTATTGTTTTTAAGCCTAATTTATCAACTACAAGGTTACTTATTATATTAGTACAACTTCTACTATCAATAATCATACTACAAATCTTACCTTGAATTTCACATCGGGTGTGGAAGATGTTCTCTCTTTGAATTTCATCCTCATCTTTGTATGCAGCAAGTACTCTCCTAGAAAGCAAGTTTAATTCAGCATTGGATGCTTGCAAGGCTTCGGGTTCATCCTCCAAGTCCTCCTCCTCTTGCTTGGCTTCATCCTCACTTTCTTCACTTTCCAATTCTAGCTCGTCATTGCCCTTTAACACCATGATTCTTCTATTCAAGCATTGGCTAGCAATGTGTCCTCCTCCCTGGCACTTAAAACACACAACATTATGAGTTCTAGAAGGTTTAGGATCTAATTTTACCTCATTCTTTGGTGCTTGGACAGATTCGGTTCTAGTCTCCTTCCTAGGCCAATTTGAACTTTCTTCTTTGACTTTCGGCTTTAGCTTGCTTTCATAGATGGGATTGTTCCTCCAGCCACTTGAATTGGACCTTCCACTATTGGAAACACCTCCAAACCATGATCTTACACCCCTCCTCTTGAATTGATGCTCTACTTTAATAGCCATATGCAACATCTCCTCCAATTCCACATATTGTTGCAATTCTAGTTGATTGGCTATTTCACGATTCAAACCACCAAGAAACCTTGCCATGGTTGCTTCCCTATCTTCATTCAAGTTCAGTCTCATCATAAGCATCTCCATCTCCTTGTAATAATCCTCCACGGATCCATGTCCTTGAGATAAAGATTGAAGTCTTTGATGCAGCAACCTATGATAGTGTGATGGTACGAATCGCTTCCGCATGGCTCCTTTCATTTGTCGCCATGTAGTAATCAAGTCATCACCAACTCTCCTTCGGGTGTTTTGCTCATTGGTCCACCATTGGAGTGCATAATGGCCAAACTCCATTGCTGCCAATTTCACCTTCTTAGCCTCCGAATAATTATGGTGGTCAAATATCATCTCCATCTTTTCTTTCCACTCCAAATATGCTTCGGGGTCTTTTTTCCCATGAATGGTGGGATGTTGATCTTGATATTGCTAAGATTGTCATCTGTTTCTTCCCTCCTATATCTTCCATGGCCAGCTCTATCTTGGACAGCGAAAGTTTCGTCCATACCTTCCTCAAAGTCTCCACCAAATGGCTCCTCATCAAATTCCTCTCTCGGTCTCTCTTGACCTCCTCATCCTTGGCCTCGTCCTCCATGGAATTCTTGCCTATTTCTTGTGTTCGAAATTCCTTGGGAAACTTCTAGCCTTCCCATCCTTTGATTCACATGCTCAACTTGAGCACTAACCCGCTGTATTGACTTCAAAACAGCTCTCATGTCCACATGGTCTCCACTCCCAGTAGCTCGGGCATTGCCATGGAATGCTACGGACTCTTCCTCATTGATCCTCAAGGATGGATCTCCTCTTCTTATTCTAGAATCTGCCATGTTAGTAAAATACTGCAAAAAAGAAAATAAAATAGGACCTTACCAATTTCACTCCCTTACGTGTTTACGTGTTTCACTCAAATAAGGTCTCGACATTCGTGTTTGCACACTAGTTTCGGCTTTTACCCTCTTTTAAGCTCACACACTCTTGCCTTTTTTCACTCAATGAATTTTCTCAAAGTTCTAATTAAAACACCCACAAAACAGCAATTAGATCACTAGTATGCTTTAATTAAACTTATCAACAAAACAGTAAGCAAAAATAAACAAATACCGAACGGAATGAAAATACCTATTTTCGTTTTTTCTAGACAAAATAAAGCAAATTAATGAGAAAACTTTGGAATTTTGAAGAACTGGACCAGATGGTAGTAGATTATGAGTTCAAGAATAAAATTCCAGAAAAAGAAATTCAAATACGAACAAGAATCAAAGAGAACAAAAATATAGAAAAGTTGTTGGTTGTTGTTCTTTGTAATTCAAGTTTTGTATCAATTCCTTTAACTAATTTTAATCCAAATGATTTAAGCACCCAAAATCCAAATATCCAGCAGCAAAAATAATTTCCCAGCAACTCAAATATTGAATAAATAATCAAAAAAAAAAAAAAAAACAGCAGCTTCAACAAATTTCCAGCAACCAAATCAAACTCCAACAAACCGAAATATATATATATATATATATATTTTTATATTCGGCTTTACCTCTTCTTTTTTTTTTTTTTTCACTCACAGAACATAAACAACTGCAGTAGCAAGAATAATTACAAAAATTTCAATTCCAATTCCAAAACAAACACCAAATCCGTGACCTCCAAATAAACACAAATATGCAGTTTTTTTTTTTTTTAAATATATGAATGCAAATATTTAAGACTAAAACAGCAAAGAAAAAGCAACAAAAACCAAATCAAAAGAACAATGATGAAAGACAACCAACAACCTAGGAAACAAAAAGTACGGTAAAACTAGGAAATCCTAATTCAACTAGGAATGAATTTTTTTTTTTTTTTTTTTTAAGATGCAGAACGTGTATGATGATAGAAGAAACCTTAACCTAATGCTAAAATTGCAGAATAACACAAAAACAAATAAAGCAAATAAAGATAGATCAAACCTGAACAAAACCAAGCTCTGATACCAAATGATATGAACCTAGGACGACCTGCTCCTAAACCCGTATCATATTAGCCCGGGTCTTAATTAAGTTCAAGTTCTAATGGAACCGACCTCAACCCCTAACCAACCTGTGGTTAAAAACCTTGGTATAATGTAGACGGCACAATAGGGGATGGAAAACCTATTGATAAGTCAAGCTAAAACAACCAATTCTCTAATGGTGTTTTAGGTGTTCTCAAAGAACAAAGAGATAATTAATCTCACAAGTATTTTCTTAATCAAATCAAAGTTGTATTCTTATTGAAAAATAAGCCTTTAAATAGGCTACAAAGCAACGAAATAAAACCCTAGAACATAAAGAAAACCGGCCACCACACGTAAAGAAACCTATTTGACCGAAACTATACTTCCTTTCCTAATCTAAGTTTGATTAATTAATTCCTTTATATTAAATTAGGAATTAATTAATTTACAATGGAAAGAATAAAATAAAAACCTTCCTAAAGTTATTTTTCCAGAAAATAAATAAATAAAAGCCAAAAAGTAATGGTAGTTTCCTAAAACAAAAAGTAAAAACAAATTAGGAAACTAAAAATGCTAACCTTTTGATCAAGTTGACTTTGATCAATCTTTGACCTCTTTGAGCTTCAAATCAGCTTCTAGATGCTTTTTAGGATGCCAAATAAGCTGAATATGAAGTTCCACACGTTGCCCATGCTTGGAAAAATAAGAAAAGGCTAATACAGTAAAATACAGTAAAGCCAGCAAGCAATACAGCAAATTCGGCCAAATTGTTGATACTGTCCGTAAAAGCCCTTTTTGATTGCATTTGAGGCTGCTTTAACTTGATTCCATGACCTCTTAGGCATATGTATTGAACCCATAAAGCATTGGAACCATTTCATGCTTCCCGGACTCCGAAAATGTACCAAAATCGCCACCTGGGGCCGTTTTGGCTTCTATTGCTTGTATGAGTAAAACAGGCCTTGGTTCTTTAGATATGGCCAACCCCTCTTGAATATGACTTATTCCTTGTATAAAGACAGCAAGATTTTCCTTGAACTTCTTGGCTAGGGCTCTAGTGATCGGTCCCACCTTCATCCGTAACGGATCGGCACCTCAGGGAGTTGTTAGTTGTACGGGTTCGGGCGGATTCGCATCAACCTAGCCATTCATATTTTCATATAGAAAGAGAAAGTATAGATTACTACGTACCGACCGAACCAATGACTATTCATGACTCCATAATTGAATCAATGACATACTGGTTCAAAACTAATGGAATGTTATGGTAAAACTTCGTTTAGAACGATTGGTAGAAGCAACGTGCAACTTGAAGGACACGATCCTTTGTGGATTCTTACATCCGCCATTTTTTATTATATAGGAATTATAGATGAATGAAAGTGCTCTTGACTCGACATCGTTTCTTCTATTTTAATAGAACTCTTTTTTTTTTTTGGGAGGCGTGATGTAAATCGTACATGATGGAGCTCGAGTAAAAAGTATTGATTCATTTCTCAGAGGCAAGAATCTAGGGTTAGTATTAATCAATAAATTGGGACAACTACATAAATATATTTGTAAATATATTTTCCATATATAAATCGAAAGGATCCAGTTTAAGCAAGTTTCAAATTCAAAATTCAAATTTTTTGGAATTGGTCAAACTTTTTTGTTCAAATTAAAAGTGTATTACATAAGAATCACTCAATCGTATGATTCTTTGATAGAAAGAAATCATAAAAAAAGGGTATGTTGTTGCCATTTTGAAACGATTCAAAATCCCCGAAGTAATGTATAAATCCAATGATTCAAGGCAAAGATAAAGGATCCTAGAACAAGGAAATACTATTTTCGACTGTCCCAATAATTAGATTAGAGTGCAGAATCAAAGAGATTCTAAAAGAGACAAACAAAAGGGGGTTTAGGGACCACTCAATAAACAAAATGCTTAAAAGGTTTCCTTGAGTTATTTAAGAGTTATCCAGCTTGAGTTATGAGGGTGCAAATTGTAAATGCGAATATTTTTTGTGGTGGAGGAAAGAATAAGTATTTAAATCATAGTCTAGTTGATTTGATGATTTTATGGATATATCTGATCTTATCATTGTATAAATAGATATAATTTCCAATTTTTGTGAGCCATACGAGGAGAAAACTTCTTATATGTTTCTAGGGGCGATTGTTCATCTATCCCAATGAGCCATTTATCGGATCATTGCAATTGATGTTCGATCCAGAAGAGAAGGAAGAGATCTTCAAAAAATGGGTTTTTATGACCCTGATAAAGAATCATACCTATTTAAATGTTCCTGCTATTCTATATTTCATTGAAAAAGGCGCTCAGCCTACAGGAACTGTTAATGATATTTCAAAGAAAGCAAGGGTTTTTATGAAACTTACCCTTAATCACCAAACAACAGTCAATTAATGAAAAATTAATAAAATATATCAAAATGAAATATATAAGATATATATAAATAAAGAAGGTGGAGATCACTTGTAGAGAGCTCTGTATAGTATTTTCTCTACTATTCTCTTTTAATTTGTGATTCCTACTTTCGATTTTGGGTATTACCATTAATGGTAATGGGGGTTAGTTTGATTTCTATGGACAAATAAAAAGGGGGATTAAGCTTTTTTCTTTTACTTATATTGATTGGTTGACTAAATTCAAGCTTTTTTCTACTTTTTTTTTTCTTTATTACTTTTTTCTTACATCTACATCCCTTATTTGTCTATATGTCGATTAGCTATGTAGTGCCAATCCAACACAAGTCCTTATTTTTTTTATTTAAATTTATAATATTTTATTTTTTTATAGTTCTCCATTGTATTCTTTTCTCAAATACTCATATTGACAATAGTGTATCAAATAATTATAATTCGATCATGTATAAATGGATCTATTTTTCTCTATGCCATAGATTTGATTTCAGTCAAGAAATGGGTTCATTGGATTTTCTGTAATACAAGAAGATATATATATATTTTTTTTTTGTATGATATAATTTGTTTTGCCATTTCAAATGCAATGTTATGATTATGCCGTGCAATTCAACCTCTTTATTTATTTTATTGGGATTCTAATTGTATCTACACATTCTAATTCTTTTATTCATGTTGCTGACTCAATGGTAGAGTACTCGGCTTTTAAGTGCAGCTAGCATCTTTAACATATTTGTATGAAGCAATGGATTCGTCCATACCACCGGTAGAGTTTGTAAGATCGTGACTGATCCTGCAAGGAATGAATGGAAAAAGTAGCATGTCGTATCAATGGAGAATTATGAGAATATTTCATTCTTTCTGGATATGTCCAAAACCTTGTTTAAGTTGTTTGAATTCTTGGTGTGGAAAAAAAAAAGAAATTGGAAAATCAATTTCAAGTCAGGTCGAGTGAATAAATGGATAGAGCTCAAGTATGGCCCTAATTATAGGGAAACAAAGAGTAACGAGCTTTTGGTCTTGATTTTTAAATGATTATCCAAATGATTACCCGAGCTAATTGGATGTTAAACATATATTAGTGCCTGATGCGGGAAAGGCTTTTCCATGAGGGATTATCCATTTTTTATGAGTCCTACCTATTAGGTAATCTCCATTATGAGGTGGAGATAATTCTATAGAAGACGATAGTATATTGATAAATAGGTTTTTTTTTTTTTTCTTTTCAAAATCAAAAGAGCGATTGGATCGCAAAAATAAAGGATTTCTAACCATCTTGTTATCTTAGACTGAATATAAACCACTTAGATGAAAAAATAGAGGATAGAGAGTTTGCCGATGTTCTTACCTTTTTCTGAGGTATCTATTTTTTTCGTACTATAATACCTTGTTTTGATTGTATCGTACTATGTATCATTTGATAACCCAATAAACCCCTTATCTGCAGTTCAAATCGAATTTCAAAGATATTTCGAATTAGATAGATCACGGCAACACGATCTCCTATACCCATTTATCTTTCGGGAGTATATTTATGCATTTGCTCATGATCATGGTTTAAATGGATCGAGTTTACTGGAAAATGTAGGTTATGACAATAAATCTAGTTTACTAATTGTAAAACGTTTAATTACTCGAATGTATCACCAAAATCATTTGATTATTTCTGGTAATGATTTTAACGACAATAAATGTTTTAGGTACAACAAGAATTTGTATTCTCAAATGATATCCGAGGGATTTGCAGTCATTGTGGAAATTCCATTTTCCTTATGATTCCCACGATTAGAATCTTTGAGGTAAGAAATCATAAAATATTCGAATTTACGATCAATTCATTTAATATTTCCATTTCTAGAGGACAAATTCCCACATTTAAATTATGTATCAGATGTACAAATACCCTACCCCATTTATATGGAAATCTTGATTCAAACCCTTCGCTATTGGGCAAAAGATGCCCCTGCTTTGCATTTTTTACGTCTTTTTCTTCACGAGTATTAAAATTGGAATAGTTTTATTACTCCAAAAAAATCTATTTCTTTGTTTTTTTTTTTTTTAAAGGAATTCAAGATTTTTCTTGTTCCTATATAATTCTCATGTTAAGAATACAAATCCCTCTTACTTTTTCTCCATAATCGATCTTCTCATTTACAATTAACATCTTCTGGGGTATTTTTTGAGCGAATTTATTTCTATGGAAAAATAAAATATCATGTATTAGAAGTCTTCTAATGATTTTCCAATGGTTTTATGGTTCTTCATGAAGCCTTTCATGCATTATGTTAGATATCAAGGAATATCAATTTTGGATTCAAAAGATACACCTCTTCTAATGAATAAATGGAAATATTTTCTTGTCCTTTTATGGTAATTTCATTATTATGTGTGGGCCCAACAAGGAAGGATCTGAATAAACCAATTAGCCAACCATTCTTTCGACTTTTTAGGCTATCATCTTTCAGTGGTACCGAGTCAAATGCTAGAAAATTCAGTTATAATGGATAATGCTATAAAGAAGCTTGATACATTAGTTCTAATTAGCCCAATGATTTGATCATTGACTAAAATGAAATTTTGTAACGCATTAGGACACTTTTAGTAACTGGACATGGGCCGATTCATCAAATTTTAAGATTATCGACCAATTTGCTCGTATATGTAGACATCTTTCTCATTATTTTAGCGGATCCTAAAAAAAAAAAAAAAGAGTTTGTATTGAATAAAATATATACTTCAACTTTCTTGTCTTAAAACTTTGGCTCGTAAACATAAAAGTACTGTATGGGTTTTTTTGAAAAGATTAGGTTTGGAATTATTGGAAGAGTTCTTTATACAAAAAGAAAGGGTTCTTTCTTTGATTTTTCCAAGAACTTGTTCAACTTTTTGAAGGTTAGATAGACATCAACATAAAGAGAAACCAACACCATGCAACCATGAGTCCTAATATACAATGTAGGCTCATTAGGACTCCTCCTAAATCCATGCTTTGTCAAAAAACCATCTATCTTGGCATACCATGCCCTAGGAGCTTGTTTAAGGCCATACAAGGCCTTGTGTAGCTTGTATACCTTCTCTTCACTTCCTTTCTTCACAAAACCTTCGGGTTGCACAACATAGACCTCCTCCTTCAATATTCCATTCAAGAAGGCTGACTTCACATCAAGGTGATATACTTTCCAAGACTTTTGTGCCGAAATTGCAAGAAGAAGTCTTATGGTTTCCATCCTTGCAACCGGTGCAAAAGTCTCTCCATAATCCCCACCGGCTTGTTGTGCATATCCTTTGACAACAAGCCTTGCCTTGTGCTTATTTATGGACCCATCCGGATTGTACTTGGTCTTAAAGATCCACTTCACCCCAATAGCATTCTTTCCCTTCGGTTTTGTTACCAAGCTCCAAGTGTCATTCTTGTTTATCACATCGATTTCATCTTGCATGGCTTGTCTCCACTCTTTTCTTGCCATAGCCTCATGGACATTGATTGGATCACTCAATGCCACATTACACCTTTCATAAATCTCATTAAGAGGTCTTGTGCCTCTCACACCATCACCAATCTCCAAATCAGCCCCTATGGAGATTTCTAGCTCATTCTCATCATATTCATCATCATGGGCAGCACCTTCATCATTTCCTTGTTCCTTATCATTATCATGAGCTTCAAGCCGATTGTCTTCATCCATACTAGCCAACTCCTCCTTACTACAAACCCATTTAGGTTCCTCATCAACTTTCACATCTCTACTTATCATAAGTTTCTTGGTTTCCAAGTTATACACTCTATATCCCTTGGTCACATCACTATAGCCAACCAAAACACCAACTTGTGACCTTTCATCAAGCTTTCCTCTCTTCTCTTGTGGTACTAGGATGTAACAAATGCTTCCAAATACCCTTAGATGATCAAGAGAAGGCTTATATCCAAACCAAAGCTCAAATGGGGTTTTACTCCTCAAAGACTTCGAGTAAAGCCTATTTTGGATGTAGATGGATGTATTAACTCCTTCGGCCCAAAACTTCTTTGGCAAGCCACTTTCAAACAACAAACATCTAGCCATCTCCATGATGGTACGGTTTTTCCTTTCACATACACCATTTTGTTGTGGTGTGTATGGTGTAGTGAATTGATGAACTATACCATGATCCTTACAAAGTTGTTTGAAAGCCTCACTTGTGTATTCCCCACCATTGTCGGTCCTTAACACCTTTATAGTGCAACCGGATTGATTTTGCACTAACTTCATAAATTCTACAAACTTCTCCAAAGCTTGTGATTTTCTTTCAAGGAAATACACCCAACACATTCTTGAGTAATCATCAATGAAAGTTATGAAATTCTTGTTGCCATTTAAGGATGGAACACTCATAGGACCACAAATATCCGAATGTATAAGTCCTAGCTTCTCCTTTGATCTCCAAGAACAAGATTGAAATGCTAGCCTAGTATGCTTTCCTTTTTGACACACTTCACACACATGTTCTTGCTTCTCCACCAATGGCATGTCTCTAACAAGTTCATGTGTGCCTACCAATGACTTAAAGCTAGCATGGCCTAGTCTTTTATGCCAAAGTTGAGAGGTGTTCTCAACTTTGGTGTTCAATGCAACCGATGCACCATTTTCATCCATATTCAACCTAAAATTCTTGTTCTTCATTCCAACACACATTAATTTATTTTCATGTGGATCAACTATAGTGCATGTCATGTTTGAGAAGTGTAATGCATATTTGTTCTCAAGCATTTGACCTACACTAAGTAAGTTCTCACATAAAGAAGGTACATAGAGAACATAATGGATAGGTTTGATACCTTTGGTGGTGTGTATCACCACATCTCCTTTGCCTTTCACTTCCATCAAGGCTCCATTTCCAATTTTGACTTTGTTGTGGCTGCTCCTATCCAAGTTTGTGAACCACTCATGCTTGTGAGACATATGGTGTGTTGCTCCACTATCAATGATCCATCCTTCATCATTCTTGATGCTACTAAAACAAGTAGCAACAAACAACTCTTCGGATTCACTATCACTTGCATTATCTTTAGCAACATTTGCTTGTTGCTTATCTTTCTTGTTTGCCTTGCATACTCTCTCCACATGACCCTTTTGTTGGCATTTATGGCAAAATGCATCCGGCCTCCACCAACACCCTCTTGGATGATGACCTTTCTTCTTGCAATGGTGACAAGGTTCATAGGACTTCCTCTCGGGTTTGCTAGTTTCACCTTTCTCCTTTATGACCTTAAGCTTGTTCTTCTTTTAATTTTGTGTCTTTTGATGTTGTTTAGACACAAATGCAGCCTCCATTGATTCTTCATGTCTAATCCTCCTCCTTTGCTCCGTAGCTTGCAAGGCATTCACCAACTCGGTCAAGGAAATTTCATTTAGGTTCCTTGACTTCTCCAATGAAGATATCTTAGCCTTGTGGTGAACTCCTTAACCGTTTCTTTGACTTTCATCTTGATGGTCTCAAACTCCCTCCTTAGGTTAAGGATTTGCATTTGCCTTGTCCTTGCACTCCCTTGGAACTCATCTTGAAGTTTGTCCCAAGCTTCTTTAGCACTCTCACATGCCATTATCCTTGTGAAAATGGTATCACTAATACAAGAATGAATGGCGGTGAGAGCCTTGAAACCTTTAGCCAATTCCTCCTTATGGTGCTTGATTTGGTTGACCGTTGCCCCTTGTCTCAAAGGCTTGGGTTCTTGGGGATTTATGGTGACCTCCCAAAGACCATAAGCCTTCAAGTAGGCTTGCATCTTGATACTCCAAATGTTGTAGTTCTCCCCATTGAAGATAGGAGTAGAAGGAGTTGAAAAACTTGAAGAAGCCATGTGAATGTTGCTTTCTAGTATGAAGGAATATGAAAATATATTTGTGCTTTCAAGTATCTCTTCACTCTCAAGGAACGAACCAGCCCAAAAACCTCATAAATCTCACAAAAATGTGCCTTGCTCTGATACCACTTTGTTGGGGTGAGAAGGTTATGACCAAAAGCAAGCTAGCTTGAAGTGTTAGCAACAAGCAAGCTTTTGGTGATGCTCTTGGGAATGGTTGTGTGTGAGTTGTGTTTTTAGGTTTTGGTTATGGTGTTTTCTGGTTTTTAGGGTTCCTAAAGTGTTCTAAGGTTTTGAAGAAGAGATAAGAAGAAGAGGAACACGTTGGCTTTTGAAAATAAGGCTTAGATATGTAGCCATTTCATTCATTTTGCAATATAAGCTTGAAATTACAACTAGTTCACACATGCCAAGCATGTGAGCTTACAAAATGAGTAAAGTATTTGAAATTTAAAAAGTAAAATGATCAACACCTAACTTTTCATACACAAAAGAGTCAAAAACCAGCTGCAACATGTCTATTCCAAATATAGTAAAAAGTGGCACATGGTTTGAACTAAGTTCCTATTGTTTAACTAGTTTGGGTAAACAACCAAACTAGCTTCACCTACTTAGTTCCCCTTTGTATCTGCCTATGAAACTTGGTTTGAAGCATCCTTGGTCATCAATAAATATTGTTCCAAGAGCTAGGAAAGTTCTGGAACCGGATCATGGGCCAAACAGCTCCAAAGCTGACCCATACTCTGCATACTGGGCCCATCAGATACAGCAATCTGTTTGGAATAGAAAATGGACTTTCCCATGTCATTTGGACCTGAAATTTGAACCATAGTCTTCTATATATGTCTGTAGACATCCCTCAAAATTTCAGCCAAAAACTCCATTTGCAACCTGAGATATAAGATAAATAGTGGTGTTGAAGTGTGGCAATTTTGCCACTTGATGGTGCATGTCACCGGCTAGCATGCACACCTTGGTATCAAATCATTTCCTTTTATGAGTTTATATTTTTTTTGTATGTTTTAATTTATGCAAGGTATATTTTGATAATGTTTTGTGCCTAAGTTATGTATGCAAAAGTATAGGCAAAATTATGCACAAAAGAGTAGGAATGTTATGCTTGAATGCCTATGGTGCTGGATTCATAATTTCCAGCAACATAGTTCTACTATTTATCTTATATCTCAGGTTGCAAATGGAGTTTTGGGCTGAAATTTTGAGGGATGTCTACAGACATATATAGACGACGATTGCTCAAATTTCAGGTCCAAATGACATGGGAAAGTCCATTTTCTATTCCAAACAGGTTGCTGTATCTGATGGGCCCAGTATGCAGAGTATGGGCCAGTTTTGGAGCTGTTTGGCCCATGATCCGGTTCCAGAACTTTCCTAGCTCTTGGAACAATATTTATTGATGACCAAGGATACTTCAAACCAAGTTTCATAGGCAGATACAAAGGGGAACTAAGTAGGTGAAGCTAGTTTGGTTGTTTACCCAAACTAGTTAAACAATGGGAACTTAGTTCAAACCATGTGCCACTTTTTACTATATTTGGAATAGACATGTTGCAGCTGGTTTTTGACTCTTTTGTGTATGAAAAGTTAGGTGTTGACCATTTTACTTTTTAAATTTCAAATACTTTACTCATTTTGTAAGCTCACATGCTTGGCATGTGTGAACTAGTTGTAATTTCAAGCTTATATTGCAAAATGAATGATATGGCTAAAGATCAAAGCCTCATTTTTCAAAAGCAATGTGGTCCCCTTCTTCTTATCTCTTCTTCAACACCTTAGAACACTCTAGGAACCTTAAAAACCAGAAAACACCATAACCAAAACCTAAAAACACAACTCACACACAACCATTCCCAAGAGCATCACCAAAAGCTTGCTTGTTGCTAACACTTCAAGCTAGCTTGCTCTTGGTCATAACCTTCTCACCCCAACAAAGTGGTATCAGAGTAAGGCATATTTTTGTGAGATTTGTGAGGTTTTTGGGCTGGTTCGTTCCTTGAGAGTGAAGAGATACTTGAAATCACAAATATATTTTCATATTCCTTCATACTAGAAAGCAACATTCACATGGCTTCTTCAAGTTTTTCAACTCCTTCTCCTCCTACCTTCAATGGGGAGAACTACAACATTTGGAGTATCAAGATGCAAGCCTACTTGAAGGCTTATGGTCTTTGGGAGGTCACCATAAATCCCCAAGAACCCGAGCCTTTGAGACAAGGGGCAACGGTCAACCAAATCAAGCACCATGATGAGGAATTGGCTAAAGGTTTCAAGGCTCTCACCGCCATTCATTCTTGTATTAGTGATACCTTTTTCTCAAGGATAATGGCATGTGAGAGTGCCAAAGAAGCTTGGGACAAACTTTAAGATGAGTTCCAAGGGAGTGCAAGGACAAGGCAAATGCAAATCCTTAACCTAAGGAGGGAGTTTGAGACTATCAAGATGAAAGACAAAGAAACGGTTAAGGAGTTCACCACAAGGCTTCTTAATGTGGTGAATCAAATTAGGGTGCTAGGTGAAAGATTAAGTGACCAAAGGATTGTGGAGAAGGTGTTGGTCTCCTTGCCCGAGAGGTTTGAAGCTAAGATATCTTCATTGGAGGAGTCAAGGAACCTAAATGAAATTTCCTTGACCGAGTTGGTGAATGCCTTGCAAGCTACGGAGCAAAGGAGGAGGATTAGACATGAAGAATCAATGGAGGCTGCATTTGTGTCTAAACAACATCAAAAGACACAAAATCAAAAGAAGAACAAGCTTAAGGTCATAAAGGAGAAAGGTGAAACTAGCAAACCCGAGAGGAAGTCCTATGAACCTTGTCACCATTGCAAGAAGAAAGGTCATCATCCAAGAAGGTGTTGGTGGAGGCCGGATGCATTTTGCCATAAATGCCAACAAAAGGGTCATGTGGAGAGAGTATGCAAGGCAAACAAGGGAGATAAGCAACAAGCAAATGTTGCTAAAGATAATACAAGTGATAGTGAATCCGAAGAGTTGTTTGTTGCTACTTGTTTTAGTAGCATCAAGAATGATGAAGGATGCATCATTGATAGTGGAGCAACACACCATATGTCTCACAAGCATGAGTGGTTCACAAACTTGGATAGGAGCAGCCACAACAAAGTCAAAATTGGAATGGAGCCTTGATGGAAGTGAAAGGCAAAGGAGATGTGGTGATACACACCACCAAAGGTATCAAAACTATCCATGATGTTCTCTATGTACCTTCTTTATGTGAGAACTTACTTAGTGTAGGTCAAATGCTTGAGAACAAATATGCATTACACTTCTCAAACATGACATGCACTATAGTTGATCCACATGGAAATGAATTAATGTGTGTTGGAATGAAGAACAAGAATTTTAGGTTGAATATGGATGAAAATGGTGCATCGGTTGCATTGAACACCAAAGTTGAGAACACCTCTCAACTTTGGCATAAAAGACTAGGCCATGCTAGCTTTAAGTCATTGGTAGGCACACATGAACTTGTTAGAGACATGCCATTGGTGGAGAAGCAAGAACATGTGTGTGAAGTGTGTCAAAAAGGAAAGCATAATAGGCTAGCATTTCAATCTTGTTCTTGGAGATCAAAGGTGAAGTTAGGACTTATACATTCGAATATTTGTGGTCCTATGAGTGTTCCATCCTTAAATGGCAGCAAGTATTTCATAACTTTCATTTATGATTACTCAAGAATGTGTTGGGTGTATTTCCTTGAAAGAAAATCACAAGCTTTGGAGAAATTTGTAGAATTTATGAAGTTAGTGCAAAATCAATCCGGTTGCACTATAAAGGTGTTAAGGACCGACAATGGTGGGGAATACACAAGTGAGGCTTTCAAACAACTTTGTAAGGATCATGGTATAGTTCATCAATTCACTACACCATACACACCACAACAAAATGGTGTATGTGAAAGGAAGAACCGTACCATCATGGAGATGGCTAGATGTTTGTTGTTTGAAAGTGGCTTGCCAAAGAAGTTTTGGGCCGAAGGAGTTAATACATCCATCTACATCCAAAATAGGCTTTACTCCAAGTCTTTGAGGAGTAAAACCCCATTTGAGCTTTGGTTTGGATATAAGCCTTCTCTTGATCATCTAAGGGTATTTGGAAGCATTTGTTACATCCTAGTACCACAAGAGAAGAGAGGAAAGCTTGATGAAAGGTCACAAGTTGGTGTCTTGGTTGGCTATAGTGATGTGACCAAGGGATATAGAGTGTATAACTTGGAAACCAAGAAACTTGTGATAAGTAGAGATGTGAAAGTTGATGAGGAAGCTAAATGGGTTTGTAGTAAGGAGGAGTTGGCTAGTATGGATGAAGACAATCGACTTGAAGCTCATGATAATGATGAGGAACAAGGAAATGATGAAGGTGCTGCCCATGATAATGAATATGATGAGAATGAGCTAGAAATCTCCATAGGGGCTGACTTGGAGATTGGTGATGGTGTGAGAGGCACAAGACCTCTTAATGAGATTTATGAAAGGTGTAATGTGGCATTGAGTGATCCAATCAATGTCCATGAGGCTATGGCAAGAAAAGAATGGAGACAAGCCATGCAAGATGAAATTGATGTGATAAACAAGAATGACACTTGGAGCTTGGTAACAAAACCGAAGGGAAAGAATGCTATTAGTGGTGAAGTGAAGTTGGAGTATGTGACTTCCGAGGAGAACTTGGCGGATATCTTCACCAAGCCATTGGGAAAGAAGAGATTTGAGATATTGAGAGGACTTCTCAATGTCTCATACAAAATTGCCAAGGAGGAGTGTTGAAGTGTGGCAATTTTGCCACTTGATGGTGCATGTCACCGGCTAGCATGCACACCTTGGTATCAAATCATTTCCTTTTATGAGTTTATATTTTTTTGTATGTTTTAATTTATGCAAGGTATATTTTGATAATGTTTTGTGCCTAAGTTATGTATGCAAAAGTATAGGCAAAATTATGCACAAAAGAGTAGGAATGTTATGCTTGAAATGCCTATGGTGCTGGATTCATAATTTCCAGCAACATAGTTCTACTATTTATCTTATATCTAAGGTTGCAAATGGAGTTTTAGGCTGAAATTTTGAGGCATGTCTACAGACATATATAGAAGACTATTGTTCAAATTTCAGGTCCAAATGACATGGGAAAGTCCATTTTCTATTCCAAACAGTTTGCTGTATCTGATGGGCCCAGTATGCAGAGTATGGGCCAGTTTTGGAGCTGTTTGGCCCATGATCCGGTTCCAGAACTTTCCTAGCTCTTGGAACAATATTTATTGATGACCAAGGATACTTCAAACCAAGTTTCATAGGCAGATACAAAGGGGAACTAAGTAGGTGAAGCTAGTTTGGTTGTTTACCCAAACTAGTTAAACAATGGGAACTTAGTTCAAACCATATGCCACTTTTTACTATATTTGGAATAGACATGTTGCAGCTGGTTTTTGACTCTTTTGTGTATGAAAAGTTAGGTGTTGTCCATTTTACTTTTTAAATTTCAAATACTTTACTCATTTTGTAAGCTCACATGCTTGGCATGTGTGAACTAGTTGTAATTTCAAGCTTATATTGCAAAATGAATGATATGGCTAAAGATCAAAGCCTCATTTTTCAAAAGCAACGTGGTCCCCTTCTTCGTATCTCTTCTTCAACACCTTAGAACACTCTAGGAACCCTAAAAACCAGAAAACACCATAACCAAAACCTAAAAACACAACTCACACACAACCATTCCCAAGAGCATCACCAAAAGCTTGCTTGTTGCTAACACTTCAAGCTAGCTTGCTCTTGGTCATAACCTTCTCACCCCAACAAGTGGAACTATGTTGCTGGAAATTATGAATCCAGCACCATAGGCATTTCAAGCATATCATTCCTACTCTTTTGTGCATAATTTTGCCTATACTTTTGCATACATAACTTAGGCACAAAACATTATCAAAATATACCTTGCATAAATTAAAAACATACAAAAAAATATAAACTCATAAAAGGAAATGATTTGATACCAAGGTGTGCATGCTAGCCCGTGACATGCACCATCAAGTGGCAAAATTGCCACACTTCAACAGAACCATATAAACCAATACCCAGAGCTCCTATTAATGAAAAAACAGAAGCTCCTGCAGTGTACAAAATAAATTTTGTAGCTGAATGCAAACGTTTCTTTCCACCCCATTTGGATAGAAGTAGATAAACTGGAATTAATTCTAACTCCCACAGGATGAAAAAAAGTAAAAGGTCTTGAGAAGAAAATGGTCCTATTTTACAGCTATACATTACTAACATCAAGAAATGGAATAATCGGGAATCTCAAGTAACCGGCCACGCCACTAAAGTAGCTAAAGTAGTGATAAATCCTGTCTGTAAAATAGGTCCTATAGAAATTCCATCTATTCCCAATCTCCAAAAAAAATGGATCCATTTATAATTCTCTGTTAGTTGGATTAATGGATCGTCCAATTGGAAATGATACCCAAATGTATAGGTTATTAGAAGGAGTTCTATTATGCATATACAAATAGTATACCACCTAATTACCTTATTCCCTCTATGAGGGAGAAAGAAAATGAAAGAACCCGCAGATACACTTGGACCAGAGAAACCCATGCTCAAAAGTATAAAAAAAAAAAAATACTATTTTGAGCGTGGTTTTTGTTGGTAAAAAAAATTAAATATATTCAAGTAAGGTTTTTTGAAACGTATCAATAAGCTAGCCTCATACTTCGACTTGTTTCATGCCATAAATAAACTCAAACACTCAAGAAATCTGTTGGACAGGCGGATTCACATCTTTTACAACCGACACAATCCTTTGTTCTTGGAGCAGAAGTGATTCGCTTAGCTTTACACCCATCTTAAGGTATCATTTCTAATACATCCGTGTGGCAGGCTCGGACACATTGAGTACATCTTATACATGTATCATAAATCTTTACTGAATGTGACATTGGATCTATAAATTTTTTGAACATTCTAAATTTTTGATCTAGTAAATTTATAAATAAATCATATATTAAGACACCAGATGAATCTATGATTTACCAGAATTTTTTTAATCAATCTACTTTTGGACCGACTCATTTAATGGAGCCAAGATACTTTGATTTTTTACTTTTTTGCAAACATGGTGATACATTGTGTATAATACATGGTAATTCGAATTTGTGAATATTCTAATTTCTATGATTAATACTACTTATTCAACAAATTAGATTGAATAATACGAGTTGATTTTCTATTACGATAAATTGACGAAACTATAGCTGGTCCAATAGCTGCTTCAGCAGCTGCAATAGCTATAACAAAAATTGAAAAAATATTACCTTTTAATTGGAGACTATCAAAAAAATAATAAAATGTTACATAATTTATATTAACCACATTCAATATAAGTTTAAGACACATAAAGGCTCTAACCATATTGCGGCTTGTGATCAATCCATAGATACCAACAGAAAATAAGTAGGCACTCAAAATAAGTACATGTTCGAGCATCATTGACCAACTCCTTATCAATTCAATTTTGATTTATTTCAATATAATATGAACAACAATTCAACGGATTCAATTGACTAGAATCTAAAAGGTATGGAACAAATAAATAGATTGGTAATAGATCTAATAAAAGAATTTTTATTCTCAACATAAACAATCTTTAATTAGAATTGAAGAGAAATAGATGTGGTAACATAGGCTAAAGTTTCATTTGGATTGCTGTTGCTAATTCTATAGATTTACAATGTATTACTAGTGCGCCACAGCAATTGCACCTATCAACGCGGCTAAAAGAATTATTGAAATGAATTCAAAGGGAAGAAAAAAATCTGTTGATAAATGAATTCCAATTTGTTGATTATTACTTATCAAATCTTACTCTATAATCTGGTTTGATCTTGTAGTCCAAATAATCCCGTACCATGACGTATCCGTAATAGTACTCATTAGTAAAACCAAAATACTTGTACAACCGAACAAAGTAACCCCATCCCCAACAGTCCAAAGATTAAAATCTTTGTAATATTTTGAACCATTCTTGGACATCACAGCAAATATGATTAAAACATTTATAGCTCCCCCGTAAATAAGGAATTGTGCGGCAGCTACAAAATAAGAGTTTAATAGAATATAGAATAAGGATATACAAACAAGAAAGAGTCCGAATGAAAAAGCAGAATAAATTAGGTTGGTAAATAATACTACTCCTATACCTCCTAATATAAGACCTGATCCCAGAAAGACTAAAAGAAAATCATGTACGGGTCCAGGTAAATCCATTATATGTAAAAAAAAAGAGAGAAAAAATCGAAATTTTTTTCATGACCTTATTGAGACCTGACCAGAAATTTTTTTTTTTTTATGATTTATAATCAATTCTTGATTGGGATTAATGTGGGTACAGATATTGGACAAATTTCATTCTTTATCTGAAAGAAAGAGTAGTGCAAATCCGAAAGTATATTTCGAAATAATTATATAGACATTAATTACTCGATTTTCAATCCAAATTAAGACATGGTTATTACCAACTAATGAATAGTTCGGATTTGTAGGGTGTGACCAAACAAAATGAAAGGAACCTTAGTACTTAGTAATTCAAATTGTTCGAATTGTATAATCGTCAATTACTAATATTGGTAAACAACCCAAAACAATTTGATTATAATTTAATTAATGACGATCATTAGTAGAAGGTTCATATTCTTCAATCATTGATAAACAATTTGTTGGACAATACTCAACGCAGTTACCACAAAATATACAGATTCTGAAATCAATATTGTAATTAAGAATCATTTCTTACGAATACCAGTTTCCAAAATGTAGAGGACACACACGAACACATACTTCACAAGCAATACATTTATCAAACTCAAAATGGATTCGACTGCAGGAACGCTCCGCGGTGATTAATTTTTCATAAGGATATTGAATAGTTACAGGTAAACGATTTGCGTGGGATAAGGTAATCATCAAACTTTGACCAATGTACCTTGCAGCTTGTACTATTTGTTGACCATAATTCATGAACCCAGTTACCATAGGGAACATATCATGAATATATATGAATAATTTGATGTTTGTTTATTTCTCTTGTTTAAGCCATGTTGTGAATATAAAATATCATGTTCCTCTACAATGAAAAGAGTTGGAAAGAAGTTGTTAATAATAGATTATTGAGAGAAATAGGTAAAAGAAATTTCCATCCAAGATTTAACAGTTGGTCCATTCTTAGCCTAGGTAAAGTCCACCTTGTTATGATAGGAATGAACAAAAACAAATACGTTTTAGCTAATGTAATAAAGATACCAATTGTCGCCCCTAAAACATCATATCATTGATTTATTTCAAAAAGCTCCGAAACAAATATATACGGAATAGAGATATTCCAAACACCCAAGTAAAAATCTATTACAAATAATGATGAAACTAATAGGTTTAGATAGGAAACAACATAAAATAAACCAAATTTTATCGTTGAATATTCGGTTTGATAACCTACTACTAATTCATCTTCTGCTTCTGGTAAATTAAAAGGCAATCTTTCACATTCTGCTAGGGAAGAAATTAGAAAAACAATAAACTTTATAGGTTGATGCCACAACTTCTGTCCCCAAAAACCATATTTTGATTGCGCCTCAACTATATCAACTGTACTTGAACTATTAGATAATCATAGTCGGTGGTACCATCACTGTTTCCATCCCTATTCCAAAACCGTACATGAGATTTTCACCTTGTACGGCTCTTGAAAGGCCATAAAAAAATCTAAGGACCGAGTCCTTTTATCTTGCGATGCTTGGTTATATGATAGATAGGATTCAAATCTATCATGTGGTCCAAAATTAGACCAATTCAATTATGTCTGTTATGTTTTAATAAATTTTAATTAAAAAAATAATTAAAATAATTAATAATAAAGAATTAAATCTATTATTAATTTAATAAATTAATAAATTAAATTAATAATAAATAAATAAAAATACTTCTGAATTGATCTCGTCCTTTTTTAAAAAATTTCCATAATAATTTAAATTTTTCTTTGTTGAGTAATAACTTGATTCTTCAATAAAACACTCATTGTAAAAAAAATCAATAACCCATCATTTTCACTTACAAAAAAGAATTATATATTACATTAATTCATGAATTATAACACGAATTGTATCAATATAAATCTAGATATAAGAAAGAAAGAATAAAAAAGATCTTGTTTATTCTTTTGTACTCCTTTCTTTTTTTCATTCCTATTCTTCTTTCTATTTTTGAAAAAAAAAAAAAAAAGGCTAACAAAATAAAAAAGGGATTATTTTGTTCCCAATAGTCATTTTTTTAATCGGCGGATAAGAGCATACACTGGATCGGAATCGTGGGGAAAACTACATTATAACTTCTACAAATTTAAAGGCCCAATTAGTATTCTTTGTATATTATGTAGAAATGTCTACTTTTGGATAATTTACAAGATCTACATTACTAATCGTTTGCGTATCTTGGTGTTTCTACCTATCCACTCATTTTTGTTCGATCGCCTTTTCTTTTATGGTAATACATGTATGAAAATACATACAAACGATAGTGAAAACTCAATACGATTGATCTTTTGAGCCCATTTTGAGTCAGGATGACTAATAAACCAATCTTGGGGTAAACGATATCTTCTGCTTCTGTTTATTTCCGCTCAACTCTCTAACTCTTATACATAGAAAATGAGATTCAATATCTTTACTGCGAATTTATATAGAAGCTGTTCTCTTTCACTTATCCAACTATTTGATTTAGTTCATCAATCTGACTAATGAATAAAAAAATGAAGATGTCTACTCAATTCATTCTACCCCTTTCCTAGAAAGAAAAGAATAGAGAGGAAGGAATAGAGAAAAATTTATGTCTCAACGAATCACACGTAGAGATATTGATAACACACATAAAGTTAATGGGATTTCATAACTAATTGATTGAGCAGCAGCTTGTAGACTGCCTAAAAAGGAATATTTATTATTTGACCCGTATCCTGACATAAGAAGTCTAATGGGAGCAATACTGGAAATGGCAATCCATAAAAAAACACTGATATTGAGCTTACTAAAATTGATATGACTGCTATGGACAGTTCGATACTGAATAAACGAGTATCTCCTCTCGATGGAAAAAGATTTTCTTTGAAAAGAAGTTTTGTCCCATCTGCTAGCGCTTGAAGAACTCCCAAAGGGCCGGCATATTCAAGTCCAATATGTTGCTGTAGTCCTACAGATATTTCTCTTTCTAACCATACAATTACCAATACTCCTATTGTGATTCCCAATACAAGAGTAAAAATAGGAATAAGGGCCCATATAATTCCACAGACCTCTTTTAAAAGAATTGATATCTTGTACTTCTATCGTATAAATTATCATTTTAACGATCAACTTCTCCCATAATGATATCTATGCTGCCTAGTACTGCCATAATATCAGCCAATTTCATTCTTTTAACTAACTGAGGAAGAATTTGCAAATTGATAAAACGTGGTGGATGAATTTTCCATCTCCAAGGAAAACCACCCTGATCCCTTATCAGAAAAATTCCCAATTCTCCTTTTGGGGCTTCGGCTTCAACTATAACATAGAGTTCTTGTTTCAGTAATTCAAATGTAGGAGAAGGTTTTTTTTTACTAATAAATCGATATTCAAAATCATTCCATTTGGGATTCTTTTCTCTATCAAAGTATCGGATTTCAAATTTCTCATATGGCCCTCCAGAAATTCCTTCCAGAGCCTGTTGAATAATTTTTATGGATTCTGTCATTTCAACAATTCGGACTAGATAATGAGCAAACAAATCTCCTTCTTTTTTCAATTGGACTTCCCAATCATATTCATCGTAACATTCATAATGATCAACTTTATGAAGATCCCATTGTATTCTAGAAGCCCGCAGCATTGGTCCTAATAAACCCCGATTTATTACTTCCTCTGTACCAATAATGCCTACTCCTTCAACTTGTTCTAAAAAATTAGGATTTCATATAATAATTTTTTTATATTCAGTGATTCCTGTTAAAAAAATAATCATAAAAATCCAAACATTTATCTATCCAACCATGAGGTAGATTAGCAGCTACTCCTCTGATACGAAAATAATTACGCATCATTCTCATACCTGTGGCAGCTTCGAATAGATCATATATTAATTCTATTTCTCGGAAAATATAGAAGAAAAGCGTCTGCGCACCAATATCTGCCATAAAAGGGCCAAGCCATAGTAGATGAGAAGCTATACGACTCAACTCCAACATAATTACTCTAATATAGCTGGCTCTTTTAGGCACTTGAATATTTCTCAACTGCTCTGAGCCATTTACGGTTATTGCTTCTGTGAACATAGTAGCTAAGTAATCCCAATGTGCCACATAAGGCACATATTGTAGAATTGTTCGGTTTTCCACAATTTTTTCCATCCCTCGGTGTAAATAGCCCAATATTGGTTCACAATCAATAACATCTTCACCATCTAGAGTAATGATGAGTCGAAGAACACCATGCATTGATGGGTGGTGGGGACCCATATTTACTACCATGAGGTCGTTTCTTGTAGCTGGTATGTTTATAGGTTTTTCCTCGATTCAGTCTTTCATGAATTGCTGACAACTAAAATAATTTCATTAAAATTCAAATTCAAGATCTAATAAATCAAATAATTCAAAATAAACTGCTTTTTCAAATTAAGGAGTTTTTGATTCCTGAATATCCAACTGATTAATTAATTCTTTATAACATATTCTATTTTTCTTTGACAAATAAGACAGCAGCCGTTGGCATTTTCCAAAATTTGATGTAGGCCTCTCTGAGATAAATAGTCTTTTCTATGCAATTCCAAATGTGAAGAAAGTTTTTGTATCCTATTGGTGAGGCTGCATATTTGAAATTCAACAGATCCTACTTTTTCTTCTTTTTCTTCTTGCGAAATAACTGAGATGAATGAATTTTTTACCATAAAATGAAATATGCCCCCCACTTTGTTCCTACCCTTTTTTTAGCGTTAGGTGGTTTTATTGATCAATAATAATAATGCCATTCATTTTAATTTAGTATACACAATATAATAATCTTAATTTCGTTAATAATTCCAAATTTGATCAAATAAAATTGTATTCGAATAGGTATACCAAAATCTTCTTTTCAGCACTCACAAAAATAAATATTTAGACCTAAAATGAAAAAAACGAAGATTTTGGTGATCATTTATAGATCTAATTGATATGTCGATGAATCATGTATCAGAATGAAATGTAAGCCAATGCATGTATGCATTTCTTTGTTTTCATAGACCATACTACAGGAAATATAGGGAAAAAAAATCTACCATTAACTAACAAATTTTGAATAGCGGATACATATGTATCCTTACCAGACTAAAACAACCGCCATTATGGGTATCAAACCAATATCGATTTGTACAAGCTAAATGTTCAAAGCAATAATTAGGCCAAAGAAAGAATTTTAATTTAATTAGTTTAGTTGTATCTCTTTCGCTTTTATCCAAAGCTTGACTATTTTCCTTCTTACCATTGCAAAATGCTCCATTTCAACGCATACCATTTCCTTTCCTAGAATTAAAAAAAATTAGAATTCTCAATTTTCTATGACGTCTAGGGGATAAAATGTTTTCAGGGACAAACAAATCATAATGATTGTTGTCTTTATTTCTAGTCATTTTTTGATATTTTGCAATGAATTTAGCAGAATTCTTGTTATCAACAGTGCTTTTTGTTAAGTAATTTTGATTTATTTCATGCTTACTCTTATGAACCAATGAAATACCTACGGATTGATATATAATAAATTGTTCTTCATTTTTTATAGACAGACGGATTGGGTCGATAATCAATATTCCTTTTTTTGTCAATTCTATAAGAGTTAAATCTTTTTGAATTAGTAGAATATCTAGGCTCAATTCGCCCCTTTGAATAAAGGATATAAAAATTTCTCTTGGATTTATCAGTCTAAGCAGGAGGCAATATACTTTAATGTTATTGATCATTTGTTTTACTTAAAACACCATCCCACAAAATCTTTCTAGGAGGCAATCTCAATTGAAAATGTAAATACCTTTTTAGGAAGAAATCAAACCCCGCTTCCATATTGTTCTTGTATTGTTTTTTATTTCTATCTTTTTTCATGTCTGATCCCACAAAATATTCTTCAATATCTTTGTCTTGCTTTGAGAGAGATGATTAAAAATCTGCTTGGCTTACGGATTCTTTTTTTCCTTGATTTATGTTTTATGATTCAAGAGATTTTTTTTCATTCGAAAATATTGATATATTTCTTTTTTTTCTTTCTGGTGATGCTTTTATTTTCACTAGCATTTTCATTTATATTCAAATTAAAAAGAATTAATTTGATTGGAATGTGATGTGATTCCGCCTGAGCCCGCTCAACCGATAACCCGCTGGGGTGCTGACTCGACACGGATGAAGACTAGGCCAATCACAAGATCTCAAATTAAGAGATTTAAGGACAACCTGGGAGTATTTATACAGGGATCAATCTCAATAGAGCTTGTCCATACTTGAAGATACAAAACCTATTTTAAGCATCCAAGTGGTGGAAGCCGATACGGACCCAGGTGACGGTTTCGGTACATTTTGGAGTCCGGGAAGCATGAAATGGTTCCAATGCTTTATGGGTTCAATACATATGCCTAAGAGGTCATGGAATCAAGTTAAATCAGCCTCAAATGCAATCAAAAAGGGCTTGTACGGACAGCATCAACAATTTGGCCGAATTTGCTGTATTGCTTGTTGGCTTTACTGTATTTTGCTGTATTAGCCTTTTCTTATTTTTCCAAGCATGGGCAACGTGTGGAACTTCATATTCAGTTTATTTGGCATCCTAAAAAGCATCTAGAAGCTGATTTGAAGCTCAAAGAGGTCAAAGATTGATCAAAGTCAACTTGATCAAAAGGCTAGCATTTTTAGTTTCCTCATTTGTTTTTACTTTTTGTTTTAGGAAACTACCATTACTTTTTGGCTTTTATTTATTTATTTTCTGGAAAAATAACTTTAGGAAGGTTTTTATTTTATTCTTTCCATTGTAAATTAATTAATTCCTAATTTAATATAAAGGAATTAATTAATCAAACTTAGATTAGGAAAGGAAGTATAGTTTCAGCCAACTAGGTTTCTTTATGTGTGGTGGCTGGTTTTCTTTATGTTCTAGGGTTTTATTTCGTGGCTTTGTAGCCTATTTAAAGGCTTAGTTATCAATAAGAAGACAACTTTGATTTGATTAAGAAAATACTTGTGAGATTAATTATCTCTTTGTTCTTTGAGAACACCTAAAACACCATTAGAGAATTGGTTGTTTTAGCTTGACTTATCAATAGGTTTTCCATCCCCTATTGTGGCGTCTACATTATACCAAGGTTTCTAACTATAGGTTGGTTAGGGGTTGAGGTCCATTCCATTAGAACTTGAACTTAATTAAAGATTTGGGCTAATATAATACGGGTTTAGGAGCAGGTTGTCCTAGGTTCGTATCATTTTTTTTCCGTCACTTTGACATATATAGAAAAAATATTGTGACATTTCTTTTCTTACAGCATTTTCAAATTGATTGTTTTTTATATACCGGAATGGCCTATTCCATCGTTTATAGTCAAAAAGAATATTAACAAGAGGTTTTTCAACCCATGGTATATCTTTTTTTTTTTTTTTTTTTCTGTAAATATTTCTAACTTTGAATTTTCTTGATTTTCATTCACGACCATATAATAAGTTTCATAAAAGGGTCTATTTTGCAGCGTGTCTCTTTAATGTGGAATTTATTCTTTGTTTTTCCCTTTCCATTCACTCGTATCTCTTCTGTTTCATCAATTTTGTTCGGATCATCCTTTTCTTCAAAAAAAAGGGAAGGAGAAGGATCTTTTTTGGTGGATCTCTCTTGTTCCTGTTTAGTCCCCCTTGTTTCTAAAGTTGTTTCTATTTCTACATCTATTTCTACCTCACTTTCCCCATTTTCTTCCATTGTTGAGATTTCTTTCAGTTTCGTTGTAATAATGGGTGATGGTATTCTGCCTAAATAGTAGACACACGTAACAAAGAAGAGAATACTAAAGAGTTGAGCCATAGAATTTCTTAATTCTAACACAAGGTACTTATTAGATCTAATAAGTATATTATATCTAATAGAATTATTTTGCTGTATCTAGACTAATACCAATCCAACCCATTTCATGAATAAAATGTGGCCAATTAACCAACCAATAAAACTACTTGTTATAAATAACATCTTGTTATGCATCAAAACATATAAATGTTGACTAATCTGACTTAGCATTGAACTTGGTAAAATGAAATGGTTGAGTAATTGAAAAACGAGATTTTTTAGGAATACACATTGAATGCTAAGATTATGCATTGAATTTCTGTTAGTAGATCCATAATTAAAAAAGTGTTGGTGATTGTTCCATAAGAAATGAAACAAAAGATACGGTAGAGCTAAGATAGTTATTGTATGAGCTCTACCTAATGCTAGATGCAAAGGCACATAATAGATCGATATGAGCATCATGAGCTGTCCCGTAAGAAAATCTGTTGCTGCTGATACTTTCTTCTCGGTTCGTTTTTCTCCTTCTTCCATAATGCGAGCTCGGAGAACGAAGAGATAAGAGGGCCCTATGGAGAATGTGGTAAAAAATCCATAAGAGAGTCCAACCACAATGACCAAATTGATTATCTTCATGCATAAGGATACTAGATTACCTAGTATAAAAGATTTAAACATCATCACAAACCTCCCTTTTTTCTTTTCCATTGCAATTTCTAGATTATTATATGATGATTTTTAAAATTTCCATATATATATATAGAGAAATAGAAAGAGATAGACTAGAAATAACATCTCTTATCTCAATGACACCAAAGGGAGAAACAACATCTCTTATCTCAATGACACCAAAGGGATATTGAATGAATCGAATTGTGATATTGATGGAATATAATGAAATAGAGCCATTTTTAGGTTCCCTATGAAATGAGGCATGGAACAAAGCCACTACGAAGAAGTTCCAGGAGTTATAAAGGAAACTTCAAGCTCATATTGGTCAAATGTACTGATGTGATTCTGCCCGAGCCCGCACAACCGACAACCTGCTGGGGTGCTGACTCGACACGGATGAAGACTGGGCCAATCGCTAGGGCTCAAGCTAAGATGTTTAGGGAAAAATTTGCCACTTTTATCCATGGTGTAATTCATTCTCAAGAACACTTGTCCATACCCGAAGATCCAATACCAGTTTTGAACATACAAGTGGTAGAAGCCGGTATGGACCCGGGTAGCGATTTTGGTGCAAATATGGACACCGAGCAGCATGAAATGGTTCCAAATCTTTATGGATTCAATACTAAGAGGATATGGAATCAATTCAAGCCAGCTTCAAAGGCATTCAAAAAGGGGTTGTACGGACAGCTTCAAATTTGGCTTGTTTTTACTGTATTTTGTGCTGTCTTTACTGTATTTTGCTGAGTTGGCTTTTTCTCTTTCCTCCAAGCAAGGGCAACGTGTGGGACTCCATAATAAGCTTATTTGGTATCATAAAAAGCATATAGAAGCTGATTTGGAGCTCAAAGAGGTTAAAGATTGGTCAAAGTCAACTTAGTCAAAAAGCTAGTATTTTAGTTTCCTAATTTGATTCTACTTTTTTGTTTTAGAAACTTAGTCTTTTATTTTTATTTTTATTTATTTATTTTCTGGAAAAAAAAGTTTAGGAAATTTATTATTTTAATATTTCAATTGTAAATTAATTAATTCCTAATTCAAAATAAATGAATTAATTAATCCAAATTAGTTTAGGAAACTAGGAAAAATTAGGCACTTTCCTTTTCTCTACTTTCCTTTTCTCCACACTTTGAGTCCGATTTTGAATTAATTTTTTTAGGGTTTTTGCTTTGTAATCTTAGCCTATTTAAAGGCTTATTTTCAATGAGAAATCAAGTTTAAATTTTATACAGAAAATTATTTATGAGATTGAATTCTCTTAGTTCTTTTGAACACCTAAAACACCATTAGAGAGTGAGTGTTTTAGTTTGACTTATCAATAGGACTTCCATCACCTATTGTGGCGTCTTCCTTATATACCAAGGTTTCTAATCATAGGTTGGTTAGGGGTCAAGGTGACCATTAGAACTTGAACATAATTAGATCCGAGCTAAAATAATACGGGGTTTAGGAGTAGGTCGTCCTAGGTTCGTATCATTTTGGTATCAGAGCCGAATTTTGTTCAGGTTTGATCTTCTTTATTTGCTTTATTTGTTTTTGTGTTATTCTGAAATTTTAGCATTAGGTTAAGGTTACATCCATCCCATACACGTTCTGCATCTTAAAAAAAAAAGAAATTCATTCCTAGTTAAATTAGGATTTTCTAGTTTTATCGTATTTTTGTTTCCTAGTTTGTTGGTTGTTTTTCATCATTGTTCTCGTTGGGACACACCTTCTTTTTGTTTCTTGAGCCTATAGTGAGTTACAGACAGAGTCCAAAAGGGTCAAATCTTGGATGATTCCATCATACATGATTGAGTTGCGAAAACTTCTGGATAGATATCCTACATCAGAACTGAATTCTTTCTGGTTAAAGAATCTCTTTCTAGTTGCTCTGAAACAATTAAGAGATTCTTTAGAAGAAATATGCAGTTTTTCTTCTGGCAGCAACATGGTATGGGGTGGTGGTCCCGCCTATAGGGTCAAATCAATATGTTCTAAGAAGAAATATTTGAACATCAATCTCATAGATATCATCGCTTTCATAAGTATCATACCAAATCCTATCAATCGAATCATTTTTTTTAGAAATATGAGACATCTAAGTCACACAAGTAGAGAGATCTATTCATTGATAAGAAAGAGAAAAAACATGAACGGTGATTGGATTGATGATAAAATAGAATCCTGGGTCTCGAACAATGATTCCATTGATGATAAAGAAAGAGAATTGTTGGTTCAGTTCTCCACCTTAACGGTAGGAAAAAGGATTGATCAAATTCTATTGAGTCCAACTCATAGTGATCACTTATCAAAGAATGACTCTGATTATCAAATGATTGATCAACCAGAAGCAATTTACTTACGATACTTAGTTGACATCCATAAAAAGTATCTAATGAGTTATGAGTTCAATACATCATGTTTAGCAGAAAGATGGATATTTCTTGCTCATTATTAGACAATCATTTATTCACAAACCTTATGTGGGGCTAATAGTTTTCATTTCCCATCTCATGGAAAACCTTAGCCCTCTCTAGGGGTATTTTAGTGATAGGTTCTATAGGAACTGGACGATCATATTTGGTCAAATACCTAGCAACAAACTCCTATGTTCCTTTCATTACAGTATTTCTGAACAAGTTCCTGGATAAAAAAGGGGTTTTCTTATTGATGATAGTGACGACATCGACCGTGACCTTGATATGAAAATAGACCGATTTTATATCACCCTTCAATTTGAATTAGGAAAAGCAATGTCTCCTTGCATAATATGGATTCCAAACATTCATGATCTGGATGTGAATGAGTCAAACTACTTATCCCTCGGTCTATTAATGAACTATCTCTCAAAGGATTGTGAAAGATGTTCCACTAGAAATATTCTTGTTATTGCTTTGTGATGCGAATCCACCCGAGACTGCCCGACCAACAACCCGCTGGGGTGCTGACCCAATACAAATGAAGGTGGGGCTGATCACTAGGGCCCAAGCCAAGAGGTTCAAGGACAATCTTGCTGTCTTCATATAAGGAATAATTCATAGCCAAGAGGGGTTGGCCATATCTAAAGAACAAAGGCCTGTGTTACTCATACAAGCAATAGAAGACAAAACGGGGTCGGGTGACATTTTTGGTAACAATAAAGAGGCCGGGTTGTATGAATTGGAACCCCATCTTTATGGGTTCAATTCATATGGAGGATGAGTCATAGAAACCAGCCAAAGCAGCTTCAAAGCCGACCAACAAGGTGGTTTGCGCACAAAGGGAAGGAAAGGCCGGATTTGCTGTTTTTCTTCGCGGGTTTTACTGTATTTTACTGTATTAACCTTTTCTCATACTTCCAAGCAAGGGCAACGTGGGGAACTTCACAATAAGCTTATTTGGCATCCTACAAAGCATATTGAAGCTGATTTGGAGATCAATTTGGTCAAAGAATAGTCAAAGTCAAATTAGTCAAAAAGCTAGTATTATAGTTTCCTAATTTTATTCTACTTTTTGTTTTAGGAAACTACCTTTACTTTTTAAGTTTTATTTATTTTCTGGATAAATAAGTTTAGGAAAGTTTTTATTTTATTATTTTCATTGTAAATTAATTAATTCCTAAATTCAAAATAAAGGAATTAATTAATCCAAATTAGTTTAGGAATAGGAAAGTTTCGGCCAAGGTAGGATTCTCCATTGTGTGGCCGGTTTTTCCTAGGGTTTTTAGGGTTTATGTTGTTTCTTTCAAAGCCTATTTAAAGGCTTATTTTTCATTAATAATATAACTTTGAACTTTGATTTGATTAAGAAAATACTTGTGAGATTAATTATCTCTTTGTTCTTTGAGAACACCTAAAACACCATTAGAGAATTGGTTGTTTTAGCTTGACTTATCAATAGGTTTTCCATCCCCTATTGTGGCGTCTACATTATACCAAGGTTTCTAACCACAGGTTGGTTAGGGGTTGAGGTCCATTCCATTAGAACTTGAACTTAATTAAAGATTCGGGCTAATATAATACGGGTTTAGGAGCAGGTCGTCCTAGGTTCGTATCATTTGGTATCAGAGCTAAATTTTGTTCAGGTTTGATCTATCTTTATTTGCTTTATTTGTTTTTGTGTTATTCTGCAATTTTAGCATTAGGTTAAGGTTGCTTCTATCACCATACACGTTCTGCATCTTTAAAAAAAAAAAATAAATTCATTCCTAGTTGAATTAGGATTTCCTAGTTTTATCGTATTTTTGTTTCCTAATTTGTTGGTTGTCTTTTATCATTGTTCTTGATAATTTTGGTTTTTGTTGATTTTCCTTTGCTGTTTTAGTCTTAGAAATTTGCATTCATATATTCAAAAAAAAAAAAAAAAAGTTTGCGGCAACATTAAAAAAAAAAAAAAAAAAAACTGCACATTTGTGTTTATTTGGAGGTCACGGGTTTGGTGTTTGTTTTGGAGTTGGGATTGCAATTTTGGTAATTATTCTTGCTACTGCAGTTGTTTATGTTCTACAAGTGAAAAAAAAAAAAAGGTAAAGCCGAATAAAAAAAAAAAAAAGAAAAAAAAATATTTCGGTTTGTTGGAGGTTGATTTGTTTGCTGGAAATTTGTTGGAGCTGCTGGTTTTTTATTATTTATTCAATATTTGAGTTGCTGGAGAATTATTTTTGCTGCTGGATATTTGGATTTTGGGTGCTTAAATTATTTGGATTAAAATTAGATAAAGGAATTGATACAAAACTTGGATTACAAGAACAACAACCAACACTTTTCTATAATTTTGTTCTCTTTGATTCTTGTTCGTATTTGAATTTCTTTTTCTGGAATTTTATTCTTGAACTCATAATCTACTACCATCTGGTGCAGTTTTCAAAAATTCCAACGTTTTCCCATTATTTTGTGTTTTCTTGTCTAGAAAGCCGAAAAATTAGGATTTGTTGGATTCTTTCGGTATTGCCTACTTTTTGCTACTGTTTTGTTGATAAGTTTAATTAAAACATATTAGTGATCTAATTGCTGTTTTGTGGGTGTTTTAATTAGAACTTTGAGATAATTCATTGAGTGCAAAAAGGCAAGAGTGTGGGAGCTTAAAAGAGGGTAAAAGCCGAAACTAGTGTGCAAACACGAGTGTCGAGACCTTGTTTGAGTGAAACACGTGAGGGAGTGAATATTGTGAGGATTTATTTTATTTTTGCAGTATTTTACTAACATGGCAGATTCTAGAATAAGAAGAGGGGATCCACCCTTGAGGATCAATGAGGAAGAGTCCGTAGCATTTCATGGCGATGACGGAGCTACCGGAAGTGGAGACCAAGTGGACTTGAGAACTATTTTGGAGTCAATACAGCGGATGAGTGCTCAATTTGAGCATGTAAATCAAAGAGTGGGAAGATTAGAAGCCTCATAAGGAAGGCCGAATACAAGAAATAGGCAAGAATTCCACGGAGGACGAGGAGGTCGCGAGAGGCCGAGAGAGGAATTTGATGAGGAGCCATTGGACGGTGACTTTGAGGAAGGTATGGATGAAACCTTTGTTGTCCAAGATAGGGCTGGCCGTGGGAGATATAGGAGGGAGGATACAGATGAAGATTTGGGAAATATCAAGGTTAATATCCCACCTTTTATGGGTAAAAGTGATCCTGAAGCTTATTTGGAGTGGGAAGAGAAAATGGAGATGATTTTTGACTGCCACAACTATTCGAAAGGTAAGAAGGTGAAGATGGCAGCAATGGAGTTTGGCCATTATGCACTCCAATGGTGGATAAATGAGCAAAGCACCCGAAGGAGGGTTGGTGAAGACTTAATTACAACATGGCGACAAATGAAAGGAGTCATGAGGAAGCGGTTTGTGCCATCCCATTACCAAAGGTTGCTGCATCAAAGGCTTCAATCTTTGTCTCAAGGAAGTAGGTCCGTGGAGGATTATTACAAAGAGATGGAGATGTTAATGATGAGGTTAAACATGAGGGAGGATAGAGAGGCAACAATGGCAAGATTTCTTGGAGGGCTAAACCGAGACATTGCCAACCAACTTGAATTACAACAATACTTGGAATTGGAGGAGATGTTGCATGTAGCCATTAAGCTTGAGAACCAATTCAAGAGGAGGGGTGTTAGTACACGGTTTGGAGGAGTTTCTAGCAGTGGAAGGACAAGTTCAAGTGGCTGGAAAAACAATTCCACCTATGAAAACAAGTTGAGGCCGAAATTAGGAGAAGAATCTACCAACCGGCCAAGAAGGGAGGTCAAGACCGAATCTGTCCAAGCACTTAGAGGTGAGATAAAATCTGATCCTAAACCTCAAAAATCTAGAGAAATAATTTGTTTTAAGTGCCAAGGAAGAGGACACATATCCAGCCAATGCCCAAATAGAATAATCATGGTATTAAAGGGCGATGGTGAGCTGGAATCCGCAAGTGAAGAAAGTGGGGCTGAAACCGAGCAAGAGGAGGCTTGTAATGAAGATGAAACCGAACCTGTAGATACATCTAATGCCGAGTTAAGCTTGGTTTCAAGGAGAGTACTTGCTGTCTACAAAGATGAAGAGCAGATACAAAGGGAAAACATCTTCCACACTCGCTGCGAAATACAAGGTAAAATTTGTAGCGTGATTATAGATAGTGGGAGTTGTACTAATGTGATAAGTAATCTTGTAGTTGATAAATTAGGCTTGAAAACAATTAAACATCCAGAACCTTATAGATTACAATGGCTTAATGATAGTGGTGAGATGAAAGTAAACAAACAAGCCAAAGTAAAATTTAATATAGGTAGATATGAGGATGTAGTTGTATGTGATATTGTGCCTATGATTGCCGGACATATACTATTAGGTAGACCATGGCAATTTGATAAAGATGCTACTCATTTTGGTCGAGAAAATAGTATTGTTTTCAGGTTTAAAGGGAAGAAGATCAAGCTGGAACCATTATCTCCTAAAGAGGTTTACAAGGACCAATTACAAATGCAACAAAGGAGAGAAGCCAAAAAGCTCAAGGAAAAAGCAAGTATGGTACCAACGGCTTCACCATCCATTCAAGAAGGTAAGGTTGAGGTTGCTGACCAAGGTAAGGTTTCTAAGGTTCATATTGAGTGGAAAGACCAAGAAAAAGCCGAGAGAGAGGTGAGAAAAGAGAACAAACCCGAGAGCATACAAAATCCGGAAATTGCCGCCAATGAGAGCCAAACCGAAGGAAGAAAAAGAAAAGAAAGAAAAGAGAGGAAAAACCAGAATTTTTATTTGAGTTTAGGGGATATTAATAAGGTTATTGAGTGTAAGAAACCCTTGCTGGTCATGCTTTACGAAGAAAATTATTTAAATGATCAAACTAACTTTGAAGAACTTGAATTGCCAAGTTCAATGATTTCTCTTTTGAAGGAATTTGGAGATGTCTTCCCAAATGAGATTCCAAGTGGTTTACCACCTATTCGAGGGATAGAACATCAAATTGACTTTGTTCCAGGGGCTGCCATACCAAATAGACCAGCTTATAGGAGCAATCTCGAAGAAACAAAGGAGCTGCAAAAACAGGTAAGTGATTTGCTTGATAAAGGATATATTCGTGAGAGTTTAAGTCCTTGTGTTGTTCCTGTTTTGTTGGTACCTAAAAAGGATGGTTCTTGGAGAATGTGTGTTGATTGTAGGGCTATAAATAATATTACCATCAAATATAGACATCCCATTCCTAGATTAGATGATATGCTTGATGAGTTGCATGGTGCTTGCATGTTTACAAAAATTGGTCTTAGGAGTGGTTATCACCAAATTAGGATGAAAGAAGGTGATGAATAGAAAACCGCATTCAAAACTAAATATGGACTGTATGAATGGTTAGTTATGCCTTTTGGATTATCCAATGCACCTAGTACTTTCATGAGGCTTATGAATCATGTAATGCGTCCATTTATTGGTAAATTTGTGGTTGTTTATTTTGATGACATTTTAATATATAGCCGAAATTTAGATGACCATGTGGATCAACTTAGGCAAGTTTTGCAAGTTCTTAGAAAGGAAAGATTATTTGCTAACATTAAAAAATGTGACTTTTGCAAAGAAGAGCTTGTGTTTCTAGGTTTTGTAGTAAGTGCTGCAGGAATCAAAGTTGATCAAGCTAAGGTGAAGGCAATCCAAGAGTGGCCGGTTCCTACATCCATTACCCAAGTGAGGAGCTTTCATGGCTTGGCAAGTTTTTACCGAAGATTTGTCAAGGATTTTAGTACCATAGCAGCACCATTGAATGAAGTTGTCAAGAAGAATGTTGGCTTCAAATGGGGGGAAGTACAAGAAAAATCTTTTAATTTGTTGAAAGAAAAATTGTGTAATGCACCTTTGTTAGTTTTGCCAAATTTTTCTAAGACTTTTGAAATTGAGTGTGATGCTTCGGGTGTAGGTATTGGAGCTGTTTTAATGCAAGAAGGAAGGCCCATAGCCTACTTTAGTGAAAAATTGAATGGAGCTGCCCTAAACTACCCGACTTATGACAAGGAGATGTATGCTTTGGTGAGGGCTTTGGAGACGTGGCAGCATTATCTTATGCCAAAGGAGTTTGTGATTCATACGGATCATGAGTCTTTGAAGCATATCAAGGGACAAGGAAAGCTCAACTGAAGGCATGCTAAGTGGATTGAGTTTATTGAAACATTTCCATATGTGATCCGCTACAAAAAAGGTAAGGAAAATGTGGTTGCCGATGCATTATCCCGAAGGTATGTGCTCTTTTCTACCTTAGATGCTAGATTGCTTGGATTTGAACAATTGAAAGAACTTTATGAGCATGATAGTGACTTTGGAGAAATTTTTAGAACCTGTTTGAAACATGGATTTAATAAATTTTACATATTTGAGGGATATTTGTTTAAGGAAAACAAACTTTGTGTGCCTAATTGTAGTATTAGGGAATTATTGGTTCGGGATGGACATGGGGGTGGTTTAATGGGTCATTTTGGTATTTTAAAGACTTTATCCTTGCTTGAAGAACATTTTTATTGGCCTAACATGAGAAGAGATGTTGAGAGAATTTGTGAAAGATGTGTGAAGTGCCGAAAAACAAAATCAACATTGAAACCGCGTGGATTGTATAAGCCTTTGCCGATTCCTACCTATCCTTGGATAGATTTGTCTATGGATTTTATTCTTGGGTTGCCTAGGTCAAGGACAGGTAAGGATTCAATATTTGTTGTAGTAGATAGGTTTTCTAAGATGGCACATTTTATTGCATGCAATAAAACTGATGATGCCTCCAACATTGCTAATTTATTTTTCAAGGAAATTGTGAGATTGCATGGAATGCCAAAAACTATTGTGTCGGATAGGGATGCTAAGTTCTTAAGCTATTTTTGGAAAACATTGTGGGCTAAATTAGGTACTAAGCTTTTATTTTCAAACTACTTGTCATCCACAAACTGATGGACAAACCGAAGTAGTAAATAGAACCTTGTCTGCATTGTTGAGAGCATTAATTAGTAGAAATTTAAGGACTTGGGAAGAATGTTTGCCACATGTTGAATTTGCATATAATAGGTCTTTACATTCAGCAACTAAATTTACTCCATTTAAAATTGTTTATGGTTTTAATCCTTTGACTCCATTAGATTTAACACCTTTGCCTTTAAGTGAGCATGCTAATCTAGATGGAAAACAAAAAGCTGATTTTGTAAAGCAGATTCATGAGAAGACTCGAGCAAACATTGAGAGAAGGACCGAGCAATATGCAAGGGTGGCTAATCAAGGCCGAAAATCAATGGTGTTTGAACCTGGAGATTGGGTGTGGCTGCACTTAAGGAAAGAAAGATTCCCCGAACAAAGGAAATCAAAACTCATGCCGAGGGGTGATGGACCTTTTCCAGTTTTGGAGAGGATAAACGACAATGCCTACAAACTTGATCTACCGGGTGAGTATAATGTTAGTGCCTCTTTTAATGTTGCTAATTTATCTCCTTTTGCTGCAGGTGATGACTTCGATTTGAGGACAAATCCTTTTCAAGAGGAGGGGAATGATGCGAATCCACCCGAGACTGCTCGACCAACAACCCGCTGGGGTGCTGACCCAATACAAATGAAGGTGGGGCTGATCACTAGGGCCCAAGCCAAGAGGTTCAAGGACAATCTTGCTGTCTTCATATAAGGAATAATTCATAGCCAAGAGGGGTTGGCCATATCTAAAGAACAAAGGCCTGTGTTACTCATACAAGCAATAGAAGACAAAACGGGGTCGGGTGACATTTTTGGTAACAATAAAGAGGCCGGGTTGTATGAATTGGAACCCCATCTTTATGGGTTCAATTCATATGGAGGATGAGTCATAGAAACCAGCCAAAGCAGCTTCAAAGCCGACCAACAAGGTGGTTTGCGCACAAAGGGAAGGAAAGGCCGGATTTGCTGTTTTTCTTCGCGGGTTTTACTGTATTTTACTGTATTAACCTTTTCTCATACTTCCAAGCAAGGGCAACGTGGGGAACTTCACAATAAGCTTATTTGGCATCCTACAAAGCATATTGAAGCTGATTTGGAGATCAATTTGGTCAAAGAATAGTCAAAGTCAAATTAGTCAAAACGCTAGTATTATAGTTTCCTAATTTTATTCTACTTTTTGTTTTAGGAAACTACCTTTACTTTTTAAGTTTTATTTATTTTCTGGATAAATAAGTTTAGGAAAGTTTTTATTTTATTATTTTCATTGTAAATTAATTAATTCCTAAATTCAAAATAAAGGAATTAATTAATCCAAATTAGTTTAGGAATAGGAAAGTTTCGGCCAAGGTAGGATTCTCCATTGTGTGGCCGGTTTTTCCTAGGGTTTTTAGGGTTTATGTTGTTTCTTTCAAAGCCTATTTAAAGGCTTATTTTTCATTAATAATATAACTTTGAACTTTGATTTGATTAAGAAAATACTTGTGAGATTAATTATCTCTTTGTTCTTTGAGAACACCTAAAACACCATTAGAGAATTGGTTGTTTTAGCTTGACTTATCAATAGGTTTTCCATCCCCTATTGTGGCGTCTACATTATACCAAGGTTTCTAACCACAGGTTGGTTAGGGGTTGAGGTCCATTCCATTAGAACTTGAACTTAATTAAAGATTCGGGCTAATATAATACGAGTTTAGGAGCAGGTCGTCCTAGGTTCGTATCACTTTGACTCATATTCCCCAAAAAGTGGATCTGGCTCTAATAGCTTCGAATAAATTAAATACATGCATTAGGATATGAAGACTTCTTATTCCACAACAACAAAAGCACTTTTTCACTCTTTCATATACTAGGGGATTTCACTTGGAAAAGAAAATGTTCCATACTAATGGATATGGGTCCATAACCATGGGTTCCAATGTACGAGATCTTGTAGCACTTACCAATGAGGCCCTATCGATTAGTATTACATAGAAGAAATCAATTATAGACACTAATATAAGAAATCAATTATAGACACTAATATAATTAGATCTGCACTTCATAGACAAACTTGGGATTTGCGATCCCAGGTAAGATCGATTTAGGATCATGGGATCCTATCTATAAGATAAGAAGGTGTGTTGCACAAAATGTACTTGTAAGTAGTTGCTCCATGGATCCTATATCTATATATATAAAGAAGAAATCATGTAACGAAGAGGATTCTTATCTTATTTGTACAAATGGTACTTCATGAAGAAATTAACAATACTTCTTTATCCTTTAAGTTGTTTTGCCAGATCGGTCGCTCAATACCTTTGGTCTCTACCCGGACTCAATGAAAAAGTTGGCACCACTTCTTATGTACTCGTTGAGAACGATTCTGATCTAGTTCATGGCCTATTAGAAGAAGAAGGCACTCTGGTGGGATCCTCACGGACAGAAAAAAGATTGCAGCCAGTTTGATAATGATCGAGTGACATTGCTTCTTCAGCCCAAACCAAGGAATCCCTTAGATATGATGCAAAATGGATCTTGTTGTATCGTTGATAAGAGATTTCTTTATGAACAATATGAATCAGAATTTGAAGAAGGAGTAGGAGAAGCAGTCCTCAACTCGTAACGGATAAAGGAGGATTTATTCAATCACATAGTTTGGGCTCCTTGAATATGGCACCCTTGGGGCTTTCTATTTGATTGTACCGAAAGGCCCAATGAATTGGGATTTCCCTATTGGGCCAGGTCATTTCGGGGCAAAATGATCATTTATGATGAAAAGGGTGGGCTTCAAGAGAATGATTCGGAGTTTTTGCAGAGTGGAACCATGCTGTACCAGACACGGGATAGACACTCCAAAGAACAAGGCTTTTTTTTAATAAGCCAATTCATTTGGGACCCTACAGATCCACTCTTTTCCTATTCAAAGATCAGCCTGCTGTCTCTGTGTTTTCACATTGAGAATTCTTTGTAGATGAAGAGATGTCAATGAGGCTTTTTACTTCTCAAATATATCTTCCTACATCTATATATAAATGCTGGTTTATCAAGAATATGCAAGAAAAGTACTTTGAATTGTTGATTCATTGCCATATAGAGCTTAGAACCAATAGTTCATTATCTAATGGATTTTTTCATTCTAATACTCCATCCGAGAGTTATTAGTATTTATCAAAGTTGTTCCTATCTAACGGAACGCTATTGGATCAAATGACAAATACATTGCTGAGAAAAAGATGGCTTTTTCTAGATGAAACGAAAATTGGATTCATGTAACAAAAGAAAGGTTTCCCATTCCTTAGCCGGAAAGATATATTGCCATGAAATAGGGATTAAGTGGAACAGAATTGACCGGGTGGTAGAGTCGTGGAAACACCTATTTCTTCCATATTTTGGACCTCAGCTCCATGGAACAACATACTACTGCTGAAACATGGAAGAACTGAAATCTTATATCAAAACATTAGGGATGGATGGTATGAACTGCCTAAACAAGAATTCTTGAACAGCGAACAACCAGAGTTATTACTCACTACATCAAAATATTTCCATTAATGAAAGATGTAAATCCATTGGAAAATAAAAAATACTCATGTGAATGAAATGGTTGTTGCTATCTGCTACAATAATAAATCATTGGTTTAACTGAATAACTAAATAAAATAGATAGACATTTCTCTTTGTCTCAGGTCGATGGATCGTCTCAATTGACCCCTATATGGATAATACACATTTTAAATGGATAATACACATTCCAGTTGACTTACTAATTCTAATTGTTTCGAAGCAATCCATAGAGCGGTTCGTCCCATTCAGATATTCACGACCAAGAAGTACTGGATTCTCTTTGGATAGGCCTTGAAAGGAGAAGGAAGGTTGGAATGCCAACAAGCATTTATTATTGAATTCACCTGACCGAATAGTACCCATTTTAGGAACGTCCAATGCCAAAGCCACTGAATGGGTAAGTCGCCAATCCCTAAAACGGACTATGTAATGTACTTCATCTGCTGGGTTATGGCGGGGGCATTTTACCAGAGGGATTTATTGTATCAGTCTACCCTTGTGTGATTCTTGTTGAAGCATATACTTGGGGGGTGGGGTGGGTGCCGGACGGATGATTTCAAAGCGGACTCCCCATTCATTAAATAGAGAAGATCACCAAGATTTCGTGATCTGCGGCCGAACTTATTCTAATTCACTAAGCATTTTCAATATTCAATATTATTCCTTGAAGAGGACTCGAACCTCCACACTCTTTAGCATGAAATTTTGAGTCTTGTGTGTCTACCATTTCACCACCAAGGCATCTTGAAAGTGAATCTTATTCCATGAATTGATATCTCCCCAGTGTGATATATGACAAAGGGGGAGTGTTAGAGTATTTCTATTGATTGGTCATGTCATATAGGCCCAAATCGGACATCCAATTGCTTCGATTTGAATTATCCGGACAGTGCCTTATCTTAAATTTATATATTATATAAAAAATATGGATAATCAAACCTATTTCTCGATTCAATAGAAGCCCAAGGAGGTGAGGTGAATAGGGTCCCAAATAACGAGAGATATGTGAAAAGCAGGTCTGATTACACCTATTCCTGATCCTAAATGGAATGTAACAACGTAGGGATCCCTATATAAACATAGTATCTATTTAGATACGTTCAAATGACCCCTTCTCATAATTAGAATGTATATAACCTTATTTCGGTCCGCACCGGTATGGAATGAACTTATAATCATGGAATCGACTCGATCATCAGATTATAGATTGTAAGTTCATAACCCTAGCCTATTCCCATTTTGGGCAAAAGAGATCTATTAATTCTTTGATTCCAGTTAGTAAGAGGGATCTTGAACTAAGAAATAGATTCTAGAAGCTAAAAAAGGGTATCCTAAGCAATTTTAATAATCGTATTCATTGATATTCCTGGTATAGTAGATGCTATTACACATATAATCATACTCAATGCGATGGAATTGTTTGATCTTAAAGGGGATCTTCTATAATTTTGCACCGTGAGGGGTTATTTCTTGGTTTCATCCAGTCATTAATAACTTGATTATTTTTAGAAAAAAAAAATAGATATAAACAATGCTCGTAAGGAGTCCTATTGAAACCAAGAAATATAGGCCTGCCTACCATCCACACTAGAATAAATGAAGTTTTCTAAACAAATCTACTAGTGGAGGAAGACCTCCTAAAGATAAGAGACATAGGGCTAAAGAGAGAGCCAAAAAAGGATCTTTCGTGTATAATCCTACATAATCTTGAATGTTATATGTTCCAGTATGTAGACCAAATGATACAATGCAAGCAAAAGTTCCTAGATTCATGGAGATATAGAATAACATATAAGTTATCATGCTTGCATATCCACCATTTGAGTCTACAACAATTATTCCAATAATAACATATCCAATTTGACCTATGGACAAATACACAAGCATACGTTTCATGCTTGTTTGAGTAATAGCAATGA